>NW_024354875.1:5271291-5394907 GCF_902729225.1 Pteropus medius
AAAACCAATTTACTGTTTGACTTTAGCAAACTCATTTGACCTTGTTGCAACCATTTAGTAGATTGATAAGGATCTATCTATAATGACAAAATTTCTGAAAACTGATAGTCTCTTACGCTGAGGTGCGACTGTGAAGTTTGCTCTGTTTCAGGGAAAATTCTGCATCTCTGGTGTTAAATAAGTAAATCTAAGCTGGATGCTTTTGTTCCGTTCATGCTACATGAATATAGAGTTTTCAAAGTGTTCAAAATATCTTTGAAAGTCTATTATTTCATGAATAGCTAACTGACAAATATTAATTTAAATGAGAGGCTGTGTTGCATTGCTTTTGTTTCAGGATCAAATATGCTTGGCTTGAGTTTCCAGGATCTATAACTATCATCTGAATAAGTTTAGGCAAGTTCTGTAAACTTCAACTACTTTACCTAGAAGATAAAGATAATCATAGAGCTGGAGTAAGAATTAAGTAATATATCATTTTTAAAAGTACAGTATCACTGAGTAAGCAATAAATAATATCAATCGTTATTATCATTATTGGTGGTGTTGCTGTTATGATGAATTATGAACCTATATTAATGATTACATAGTGTATTGTGGTATGCACTTTTTTGTAAACATTTAAGGTGCTCGATGATGTTTTAGTTTTCAATACCCCAGTAACATTCTATTTTTTTTTGCTCTCTATTTAAACTATAGAAGTATAACTGGATAAATGAGCATGCTAGCTACCCTACAATAAATATCTTCTCTGCATCTGAAGGTCAAGGATTGCTAGATCTTTTTTTTCTTTAATGCTCCAGTATACTTTGTACACATGCTGAGTCGTTTCATTGGAATTAGGTGCATACAGAAGCAGCAGCAATGTTAAGGTTACTTTTATTTAGTGAATCACTTGTTTGAGGCAGAAGTCAGGTGGTGATTGAAGACAATNGAGATGTCAAACATATGTGATATTGTACATCTTCTTAAAAACAATTGGCTTTATTTTGAAAATATTAATAATTGCATAATTAAGGTTTTTAAAGGCAGAGACCACATCTTTTTGAATGTTTAATGCCAAAAGCTTCAGAATTTAAAAAAAATAACTGATATATAAGTTGGTCAATAGCAAACTGCTGAATAATGGATTAGTAACAAACTGTCCACATTCTACGGTTAGCTATTGATTTTTCCACGTAGGAAAGATGTAAAGAGTTATCTTAAATACTGTAAGTACCATTTTTCTTTCACTTCTTTTTAAGTTTGGGACGCAGTGAATTCTGAACTGCCGTTCTAGCCTACTTCTATTCCTTTACAAGGAATTAACTCTCAACTCTCAACTCAGATTACTTACTGCTCAAATCATAGTCATTTTTTCTTAATTTCATAGGTAGCCATAATTAGCCTACAGGCTCTTTTCTATTTTAGGCAAATGACTCACCTTAAGATATAAGTGTTATTAAAATTACATTGTATGTACATTGTTTTACTGTTTTATTTAATTGGCTAAAACTATACCCCAATAAAGTTGTTTAGTTTTCTTCACTTGATCACTAAACTCCTTCAAGAGTCCAACCAAAATGTGTGTGAGGATGAGGTCTAAGCCAAAACGTAGTAAGAAAAATGTTTCTCTACTCTCCAGAAACATTAAAAAAATAAACAAAAACTATTTGGAACTTAGGAGTCTCTGAGTCCCAGTATCACTATTTTGAAAAGTGAAGTCTTATCTAGTTGCATCCAGACAATTGCTGTGTATTTGAAGGTGTATATTTCTTAAAACTGCAGATTTAACCTCTTAATGTTTTGTTTCCCTTTCCCAGCTATTTTACATGGGTGGTCATTAACCTTCATTTACACAAATCAACAACTTTTCACTCCTAACTTGCTTCAATGGCATAAACTTCGGGACAAGGGTGGCAGTATTTGCGTAAAGAACAACTGTTATACCTCAGAATATGCTGGCTCCTTGGATGAGGCAGAAATGCAGGATTTGATTTTTCCCTTCTATCAACTCTAAAGATATTTGTCTCTTCTGTGCTAAGAAGTTTTTCAATATAAAAGCATCTTGCTGACAGCCAATAAAATTCGGTTTCTATAAACTGCTGTGAAAAGACCATTTTTCATAGGTATGAGCTCTTTCAACCTGATAACCATGCCATGATAAAATTTCTTCTTTAGCACTGCTAAAAAATATGAACTGTGTCATTCCATAGTGTTCTGGCTGTAGGTGGAGTTTTTTCATCTGACAAAATTCATAGATTGAAATGTCCTTGATTGACTGCCATCAGAGAGTAAGATTCTTTTTCTCTCTATTCTAATCACCCGCTTTCCTCCACATAAAGAAACACTAGGCAAAGAGGACATTAATTACAGAATGGCTATTGCCACATAGGCTGAGACACAATGGACAGTTGTACAGCCACATAATAAGTTCTTGAGTCATAGACCAGTGAAGCCACTTATCCAGATGTTTCAATTATGGCCCATTAAAAACAAGATTGGGAGAAGTTAAATGCAAACAGTTGCCTAAGGTCAGATTTTCAAACAAGTCACTTTTGTAGAAAAAAACTTACTTAAAAAAGGGGTGTGTGAAACCATGGGAATGGCTGAATCTAACACAAATCATTTTAGTACCTCTATTTCCTTCTTGACAATTGGCCAGCATTAAAAAACTATCTTCTGCCTAATTCAGAAAGATATGGAAAAGATTGGCATCTGAAAACACACTTTGCATAAGTTACATAAATGTAAATGTCATGGGAATTATCCAATCATTAGTCTACTGAGCATAATATATGTATATTCTGAGAATTTATAAAGACAATCTCATATCTGATTGGCTTGAGTGTATGCAGTCATAATAACTTAAATTAGTATAGCAACTTGGGTCATAAACACATTGCATTTAATTCTGATTTTATCTTAACACATTTTTATCACTCTTAGATTTGTGCTCCATTGATTCTTGGGTTTGAAACATAATCCATAACTGGTGAAACATGACAACGGGATTTATCTGAACTATTTAAGACCTCTCCATGATTTCTTGTACTTGTGATTCTGCGTTTGTTACCACCTCAGTTATACCAGCAAAATCTAAATCTTCAGAAAGCATTTTATGTATACGATTCTCCCACTGAGTCCTCATTCACACATACATGTGCACACACAACAGATACACATGCTCCCACTTACCTTTTTTTCCTTATTCTTTCAGAATTCTAATTGGACATCAAAATATACATTAATTATAAAATATTAAAAAATTATCTTATAAGATTTCAAAGGCTCGAAAGGAACTATTACTGATAAAGCATTACTAGGCTTTTAGCAATATAGATTACAAAAATTCCCTAACTCCTGTTATATTTGGTTTTATTGAGCAACACTGTACTATTGCTGTCAAAACCTTTACAAGAAAAATCACTATGACGATAACTTCAAACACATACCTTTTCTCTCAGAAATATAATACTAAATTGATAAAGAAGAACCAAATACTGTTGGTTTTAGGAAGCATAAATAGTAATTTAAATATACAAAATATATGTGATAGTTTCCTTTTTATTCATCATGGCAATATTTATAGTCAACTAACAAGTTACTCTTAAAAGATATATATGATTTGTTTAACTTAAATTTCACCACCACATAAAATCGAATCCACCCCATCCCCAATCCCCTGCATTTCCTGTTTCTTCCTTGAAAGAAAATAAACAAGTGGTCATAATTCTTTGGTCATGGTGTCATAATCAGTAAAAATGGGTGTGATGGTCTTGCGCAGAAGATCACGACCCCAAAATGTGGTGACAACTAGTTTGAAAAATTAACGAGAAATACTATTCCATTAATGAATCTAAATTTTGAGAAAGATTGGCATTTAGTGTACTAAAATATGTAAACTCATCTGGTTGAATGTTTATTTCTCATTCCTTAGGGGAAACAAACATACACATGAAAAGTTACTTTAAAATAGTGATCGCAGTGGCTTTAAAGCCGCTGGATCCACCTTCTTGAAAGTGGTCGTGCTGTTTAGCTTTTGATTCCTTGTTCCTTCCATTGTCACAGTGAACCCTGGTCTCCTCCAATCAGATCAATGATGCAAGGACACATGTCCCTAAAGTCATTTCTGAAGGAAATGTTTTCTGCTAGGATGTCCAAATATATCCTAATAACTTTTCTCTGGAGTCTGACTAACCATTGCTTAGTATCAAGATGATATTGAAGAGAAATTCTTATACAGCCAATGTAGCAAAAATATTGGTGTTGATGTAACGTGGACGTCCAAATTACGCATCGCACTCACATTCATTCCTGTCAAACCCTAAAAAACTTACAAAGCAACAGGTGTTCTTAATGAATATGATATTCAACTTCTACATTACTAGCACCAGATCATATATTATGTGATTGAACATGATTTATATCTGTGAGCCATAGAAGCCAAATGTGGGCAGAAAAGAAAAACATGTTAACTGCAAAAAACAATAATAAAAGGCATCAAGGGATTACATATAAAAGAGATAACAAACCAGTTAATACCGAAATTATATCATATAGTAAAACTCTTGATATTTCTGTCATTTATATACGTATAATGTGTATTATTTCAGGTGTCACCCATAGACTAGTAAAATATGTACATCTTAATCTCTTCTGGATTCAAAATAATCCGTGATAAATAAGTACACCTTAATTGCAAGGAAATATACATTTGATCTTGAACTTGCCACGAGCAGGCACAGCTTCCCGTGGGTTGTCCAGGGAAGCGCTGGTATTCCATTCCAATGGAGAAGCTACGTAACAGTTACTTATCACGTGACCAAGTCCACCTCCCTCTTCACGTTATGGAATGTGGATCTCAGGCCATCCCACACACCGTCATATGGCAGTATCCCAGAACACCGTTTGCTGTTTAGAATAGGGTGGAGGGCTGTACTTCTTTGCCCCTGCATTCTTCTTCCAGCTGGGCAGGATAGGCATGCTATCTTGTTTGCAAAGGCCCTTTTCCGTTTTCTGTCTAGCCTTTATTTCCTTGCACAAGCAACGCTTTTTCTCAATCATCTCAAGCATTGTATGGTCTCCATGAAACCACGGCATGCATGCCACCTAGCAAAAAAGAAAGAGTGAATACAGAGGAAACAAATAGAATGAAAGCAGGTTTTGTTTTGTTTTGTTTTTTTTGCACTGTGCTAGTAGTTGTTTTGAAAAATGTCAGCTGTTTCTGTATCTTTGAAATTCTTACAAAGCAAAATTAAAGTATGAAGACTATTAAGTATAAATTTATACTTAAATTAGTAAACAGTGTGATGTTATTAAACAGTAATTTAAGCATGAATATTTTTCCAATATGTTGTAAAAGTCCACAATACAGAAATAAAACCTTTTTTTTTTTATCATTTTAAAGCCATTTCCCAAATATTTTGCTATTACTTGTATATTGACTCCATTGTCTTCTAGGTCCCAATATGTCTAAGTTCAATTATTGGAATTTCTTTTCTAATATGAATATGATATCATCTAAAGATTTTAAGCAACAATTTCATTCTTGAAATAAAACATGGGCTAGTTTATAATTAGCATATAGAATTAAGACTTTTAATAATTCTTCTACCAAAATGACTTGTAGTGTGACTCTCGTGCTTGAAATTTACATGCTTAATAATTCTTCTGCAAAGACGTTTTTGCTATACTTTTTGATAAAATTCTTGTATGTGCCTAACTTGATATAAAATTCTTTGAAAGGATGAGCTGTGTGTTGATGCCTTTTGGTGTCCTCTATTCACTAGCCCAGGGCCTTGACCACGGATGTACACATTTTAAATGAAATATTAGGTGCTTTTTGGGTTAATCTAACCAACAGGTTTGTGTCCCAACAGGAGATTGCCAAAGTGGCTCAGAAAATTTCCAAAAGATTTATAATATTTCGTAAATTAATAATCTGTGCAATAAAAATACAGTAACTCTAATTTGGTGGCAATACAAGCAAAATTTATTGAGTGACTATAAACTGTTATAAATGGAATTAATAACACAGAATTCCCAGAGGATAGGCCGCAAATCTCATCCATCTCAGTAGCCCCGACATGCAGAACAGTCATTAAGCTCTTGATAAAACTTTTATGAATGAATAGAAAGCACCGTCATTGAACAGTTTTTTTTGTCTCTCAGAAAACTCTCCAGATCAGATATTTACAGCATTACTTCAATATTTGCATTGTATTTACCGGTCTACACAAATATTAAATCCTTTATTACTTAATATATTTTAATATCGTAGGTTGTGAATCAGTATATGTGATGGCAAAATAATAATTTCTTGGATTGGCTCTGACAAGAGTGTCATCAATAGCTTTTATAATTGTCAATACATTTCACATGTATGCATAACTGCATTGCATTATCTATAATAAGTATGCATTTTATGTCAATTAGAAGTTTATGCTACATACGGATGTCAGTTTAAGAATAATCTAGTCTTTAAAAACCTAAAAAATATAAATTTAAGCATAAAGATATAACGCATAGTTGTTTATATTCTTTACATTTTTATTTCAGAATAGTTATGTGTCACCTTCATTGATAATTTAAAATGTTAATAGAAGAAAATTAACCCTTTTTAAAAAACTGATCCCATAATATGAACCTAACTGTCTTTTTATTGGTGGCCAGATATCAATATAAATTCCATGAGAAAGCCTTGTCCAATATATGAAAGAGGGCTAGGTATTCTAAGAGAATATAAATACAGGTTGTTAGAAAAAAGCCAATTAAATTTTATTTTCAAGTTTTAAATACTTTTACAAATCTGTCAAGTGTGGTATAGAATCCTCTCATGTAAAATCTGCTATTCAACATTTCTCATTTAAAATATTCAAGAAAATAATTACTATGCTACAATGAGATGAAGAATGAGATTAGTTGTTGGAAAGACAAATCTGTTTCTCATATTTACTTTTAAATCGCTTGTATTTTTTAGTATTTCATTCTGGAGGGTACACATTCTTTTCAATTCCCCAAGCCAAACCCTAATGTTATGACTATGGCCATGTACATGGCCCAATCTCCCTCCTTGAAAGTGTGTCTAAACATCATATTTTTATTCTGATAGTAAGATGTTATGCTTCAGTTCATTAGTTTAGACAAAACAAATAGCATATTTAGCAATTATATGGAGTGTGTTAAGGATATCACCCATGAAAGATTTCACACTTTACTATTTTTTGTTTTATCATCAAATTCTTCATATCCAATTTAAATTTAGCTATAAAATCCCATTCCACTTTGCCTTGGAGTCGAAAAAACTCCGGGAGTCGATTTACAACTAATTTGAAATTAAGCCCAGTAAATAAACTCTTCTAGTTTAGCTGTTTAATAAAGTGGCCTTGTTTCTTGTCTTTAATCTAAATGTGTTTATTATATGGAGTGTGTTAAGGATATCACCCATGAAAGATTTCACACTTTACTATTTTTTGTTTTATCATCAAATTCTTCATATCCAATTTAAATTTAGCTATAAAATCCCATTCCACTTTGCCTTGGAGTCGAAAAAACTCCGGGAGTCGATTTACAACTAATTTGAAATTAAGCCCAGTAAATAAACTCTTCTAGTTTAGCTGTTTAATAAAGTGGCCTTGTTTCTTGTCTTTAATCTAAATGTGTTTATTATATACACCATGAAAGAAAGAAAAAAGATGCACAGGCAAGTAAGTATACATTGAGAGACGATTGCAAATAGTCGATCAGTTAATACGAACACACTTACACCTTTTAACATGATTCGGCACAGGCAATATTCTTGATAAGTCTATGGACATAAAATCAAGTGAAGCTCCCCCACTGGGAGGTGAAACATAAATCCCCACCCCTTAAGTGTGGGCTACACACAGTGACTTCTTTCCAAAGAGACAGTATAGGGAGGGGCAGGAGAGTAATTTTATAGGTGGTGAATATCACCTATAGCACATCAGTTGACCAACACTGATAAGTGGTGCCGACAGAATGAACCCTTATTATGATGTGATAAGCAAGGCATGTTACTCTGTGGCCTTCCTCCCCAAAACTATGACTCCAATCTAAGTCTAAGAAAAACACCAGACAAACCCAAATGGAAAGATAGTCTACAAAATTTCAGTTCTGTAATCCTCAAAACTCTCAAGGTCATACAAAATATGGAAAGTCTGAGAAGCTGTCATAGTCTAGAGAAAGAAAGGAGACATGATGACTAAAATTAATTAATGTGGTATCCTGGAAGAGATCCTGAAAAAAAGTAAAGTACTATGGGCTTTAATAATAACGTATCAATATTGATCCATTGGTTGTGATGAATGCATCATGGTAGCATAAGACATTAACAAGAGGGGAAACTAGGTGTGGGGTGTATAGAAACACTATGCATTCTTTTTAGCCTTTTTGTCGATCTAGAACTATTCTAAAATTCAAGAAAATATAATTTCAAGAAATCACATGACAGGACTCTATTCTTTCCAAAGAATAGGTTACTCTGTTTTTTATTCTTTATACAAAAGTAACATAGCATGATAGAATTAAGAGACGTAATTAAGATCCTGACTGTTGTGTGACATTGAAGAGTCATGTCTCTCTCTGAACTTGTATTTACTTTCTATATACATTGTTTGTATATGTGTGTATATATCTATAATATATATTATATACACACGGTATGTATACTTGAATATATTCCATATATATGTTTTATGTATATTGTACATACTTTATATATACATTATGTATATCGGTCACACCGTACTTTACATGGTTGTAGGAGTCAGTGAGGTAAAGCATGCGAAGGGATGGGGAAACTATAAAGTCCCATATATCATTAATAATCTCATCCACTGATCCTTCAATGCATCAGGAATAGTGGAAATGAGGAGTCTTTAAATAATTACCTCCTTTAGAAAACAAACAATACATCCTGATATTGAGTATAGTTCATCTAAAGAACAAAAGAACAATAATAATGTCCAAAAATCAATCTCTATAATATTTATTTAAAATATTCAATTTTCCAAAATATGTAAATCATAAAGAAAAAAATATTCTGAAATAAGCACTCAGAGTATTTCAGTATTAAAAATGATACCATAATATAACTGACACAAACTCGCATGTCTCTGCCAGTTTTTCTTGTTGTGCCTCATGAGTTAGCATGTAGACAATTATTATTCACTAGAGATGTTAGGGCACAATGTCAAGTGGTGACTTGTTGGCCTTGGAAGTAAGTTCAGCTGTGAGCCTTGAGATTTGTGAATAAAATTTAATTTCTTAAACAATAGACACGACACCAGTACTAACTTTCAGATACTCTCAGGGGAAAACACAAATCTGTCAGTTGATGTTGCTCTCTGTGTGTCAACTTCTCCCACCCAGACAGCCCATTTTAAGAGACCTCATCATTTCCTGTAAGCTTAATTTGCCTTCTCCAGGAGAGCGTGGGTAGTGCTCGTGGGACAACAAGGAAAAGTAGGTGTGATGGCCAGTTGGTGTGACTCCAGAAGGAAAAGATACTTGTCCAGGAATTAGAGGAGGTCGTGAGTCCCCTGCATCTGTGCCGTCCCTATTCTTAAGAGTCACAACACCGGCAGAGGTGTCAGCGTTCTCACTGAAAATGTCCTTCCTTTCCCATTCACTGGGCAGAGAGATTGATTCCTCATTAACAAATACACAAAGAATCAATATGTAAGTAGCATGGCCTTTTACATAGCTCTCCCAGGTAATGAACAGTTGCTGGCGAACAACTCAATTCCCAAATCCAGCCCACTGATGCTTCCGCATAGTCCATGAGCAAGAATTTATGTTTTATGTTTTTAATAAGTTGAAAAAATATTTCATGACACATGAAAATTCTATAAAATTTAAATGTCAGTGTCTATAAAGTTTTTACTAGTACAGACATGCCCATTTGTTGATTTTACTGTCTGTGGCTCTTTCATGCTATAAAGTAGAGTGGAGTAGTTGGGACAGAGACCATATGGCACACAAAGCTTAAAATATTTACTGTCTGGCCCTTCACTAGAAAAGTTTGCTAGCCTACTGAGTAAATAACCAATTAACACTTACAATATGTATCTATTAAAACTGCCTGATTGAAGACCAAAAAATAATAATAATATCAATATTGGAGCTATTAAAAGGACTACAAAACAAAATCAAGAGCATTGATTTATACGTGCTTATAATATGTCAAGTTTAGCCCATTAGATAAACCATAAATGATGAGACTAGGTTTTAAATCAACTCTGTCAATTAGTTTAGAGAAATTATTTGGCAAGTTGACTATACATTTTATAATTTCATCATTACACAGAAAAAGAGGGATGTTGGAATTAAAAAAATCAAGTGGGGAACCTGATTTAAATTCTCTAGATAAGAGATTTAATATGAGGTTAGCCCCTTGCTTTAATAACCTTGCAGTGGTTATTTGCTCATCTGCGATGTGTCACTGGTGACAACCTCAATACAAATGTTGTTTTGAGACTATTTTAAAAAATAATTTTAATAAATTAATTTTCTTTTTTATAACAATATTTTGGAAAAATGAGGTCAACTTTACGTAGTATAGACAATAAAATAGGCCCTCAAAAATTGAAATTGATATAACATACAGACGAAAGAGTTATAATTATCTGAAGTTGTCAACAAATTCACAAATAATTTTGCTTTATTATTTAGTTGTCAAATCACAGATGATCAAATTCATGTTACTTGATCATTACACAGAAAAAAGAAGTCTTTAAATTCGAATGAGTAAGGCTTGCTCCATGGAGCTGTTATAAACTAATTGCTATTTTGAAAGCCTATAGAGATGACTTAACATTGTAAGATTTTCTATGATAAATGTTTAAAAGGTAGTCAAATAATCTATATGATTATACAATTATTATAAACACCATTTATTGAACATTAAAAACATAAATTCAAGGTCGGAAAAATGACTGGAGGCTTAAAGATTTTTCTCCCTTTTTTTTAATGAAGGCCAGAAGGAAGTTATTTGAATAGATAACATAACATGTGCGATAGCAAAAAAAAGCAGAGACTTTTCAGTTCCATGTTCGTGAACTCATTCTGGCTTTTAATCTTACTTTGGTGATGTTGTATGAGTTATTTATCTTGTTTTCTCGACTGAGATATTATGAGAGTTAAGGAAATGAAATGTCCCTAGCTTTTAGATGCTGATGATGTTTGAAATAATAACACCTTTGGTGTAGCTTTAGCTTTTAGCATAGTTTTGGGTATATTTTGTTTTCATCGTTAAGTCTGATCTATTAATTGTTTTTTTTTTAATTATTCTCTTGTACTCCTTGCTCATTTGTCAGCAATGTGACTCAGAACTTACGTCTTATGAAAGGATTATTAGACAAGTTTACACTTGAGGCATGTACTGGAATTGTAGTGTTTATTTCTTATGTCTAAATTTAGTTTTGCGATATAGATAAATTGATAAAATGAGAATCACGTCTTGATTTCAGAGTTGCTTTTAAATGCAGCATCATGGGTATACATTAACTCCTGCCCTTCTTTTTCTAGATCTTAAGATTCTCCTCAGTGTACAATCTCAGATCAATTACTAGACATGTAATGAAAAACATCATATGTGGATATTTTAAGCCACATGTGCTGTTTGTTTTTACATCTCTGTGATTGCATACATGACCGATTATGCAAAACTCACCCATCAAAAAAGATATAAAAATTATAAGTTAGTGACTCTTTTAAATGCAGGGCTATAAAGACAAAATAGAGTTTCAAGTTCACATAGAGTGCTCGCTTCCTTTGCCTGCAAAATGAAGAAAATACCTAACTCTTAAGTTTTACAATGATATCTTTTAATCAAGCCCTAGGTCACAAAACCCTTTCAAGAACAGAGGTTGGTTTCAACTTCTGTGCTAAACAGTGACAATTATAGCTGATTCCAACTCCTCCAATATGTTGTGCATCCATCTTTAATAACAATCCTATGTTTGTGGGCACGTTTGATTTCCTTCTTTCTTAGGAGACAGCGTAGGTGGATAAAATAAATAACATGACCTGGTTTTGCCACTTATTGGTTGTGAGATCTGGGACATGTCACTTAACCTTCCTGAAACCTTGTTTCTTTATCTGTAAAATGAAAATCATAAGGGCTCAGAGTGGTTGGGAGGATTGGATGTAAAAATTTAGCATCAACTACAAAGTGGACACACAAAAATGTAACTCCTCTATCCCAAGGAGCTTGTGAGTTTTTCGAAGACAGGGCCTCTTGTCAGTCCTCAATTCCTTCACCTTTAGCACATGGAAGTGTGGAATAAATGTTCATGAAATGAATGAATGAATAAACAAACGGAAGACTAGAAGTGTAATGCTCTCTGAGTGTTTTCAGGAAAGAAGCTTTTGAAATTTTTGATTTAATGACTGATTTGTTTCTACTTTGACTCGATTGAATCTAACAATATCCTAAATTGTACAAGGTTAAAAATATACATTTCCTGGAATTTTTGAACCTCGGGAGGCATCTAACCTTAAACTCAGCCCTCAATGCCGCGTGAGACATAATCTGGTTGTTTTACAGCTGAAACGTCTGTCTCAGACTTTGAGGTCTTTGAGTCCTTGAGGTCTCAAGGTTTCAAATCCTTTGAATTTTAGGATGTCAGAATCCTTGGCCCTTTGGCTCAGGTTAATTGACAAAGTGATGCTCCCTGAACCTTAGTATTCATTCAGCCTCCTTTGGGAGTTTGCTAAAACGCAAATTCTTGGACACTATCCCTAGAGAACCTGACTCCAGGTTCTGGATAAAATGGCTCTCAGGCAACTGCATTCAAATGGTTCAAAAAGCAGCTAATTTCAGAAATGTTTCTCAAATCTGTCATCATCCTCTACATTGCCAAGGTCATTTTCTTGGTTCAGCTGCTGGACTATTGAGACTGCATCCAATGTCCCACTTAACACACCACTTCCAATCTGCCATCCATACTGCTGCCCAAGTGCTCTCTGCGAAGCCCCCATAAAGTCATATTAACTCAATGGTTTTCCTTTGCCTAAAGAAAAAACTCATAATAATGGTCTCTCACAACGAGTTTTCACATTGTCTTTTCTGGCAAATTTATTTTACTCCAGCCATTTACGTCTCTCTACAGTCATAACTGTGCCAATATCAGTTGCTCTCATTCTTTAGATCAAGCTCTTTCTTACTAGAACTCTCTTCCTCCCCACAGCCTTTCATGTGAAATCCTACATACACTTTTGAAGTTGAGTTAAATGCAGCAAGAATCCATTCTGCAATCCTCTATGACTCGGAGAGCCATGATTGTTTATTGCTGGCATAGCATTTCTTCACTCATTCATTACTTCCTGAAGTCAACAGACCTCTTATGCCATGCTATGCATATTGTGTTTATTACGGGTTTTGCACAAGATTCTGAACTTCTGGAAAGCAGAGATCTTTTATCAATGATTTTTGTAGCCCTACAATTCTAAGTTGCTACTCTCAAAGATGTCCCACAGTGTTTTAAATAGTTAAAACTTCACTGAAATAAAATTTCCAAGCGACTAATTTGAGAGAGATTTTTTTCACATTTTTCTGATTATAAGTCATATATACCTATTCTACAAAACATAGATAATAGTAATATAGTAAGTAAAAATCACCTATGATACCACCATACAGTGTAGTATATTGCCTTGTATAAAAATCACATATATAGTATTTTATGTATATGTGCATATATACACATAATTATATCTTTTTTAATATTTGGAATTATACTACATATAAAATCCCATATTATCACATTTTTCTCATTATCATAGTCTTAACATTTCTCAAGACATGATAATAAAAACAAATTTTTAATTACAAATCTATTTAGCCATTTTATAATTGCTCACATTAAGTTGACTTTTATTTATTTTTTATTTTTTGACTTTTATTTTTTTAAATGCTGTAAATAATGTTTTAATATTTTGTGATTTATTTTCTTCAAAAAGCCACTCAAACGGTAATTGCTATGTCAAACGGGACAGAACACTTTGAGGCTTGTGATACAGATAGAGGCTGTTTGTCTTCCAGAAAAGTTAAACTATTTTCCATTCCCATCAGGAGTTGGGGACTGTCCTATTACACTTTATTAGAACTGAGTGGTGTTACCTAAAGAAACAGTAAGCGAGCAAACAACAACAACTTGTGTAAATTGTATGTGTCTAAAAGAATCCTTGGATCTCCACACTTACTTTTACTATTGGTGAGTTGAATGTGTTTGAATATTTTGCCAATGTTTCATTATGAAAGAGTTGACCCATGGCCTTAATCTGTTTAATTTTGAATGAGTTCATAATTTTACTTGCTCATTAACAATTTTTATATAAATTTGGGATATTTATGTTTTATTTAACAATAATTTTCAATGTTTGGCACTTTTATAATTAGTCATTTATGTTACTTCAGACAGATGATTCTAATTTTTATGTAATCAAATCAATTGATTTTTTCAACATTTACCCAGTTTTATTCTTTAAAGTTTTTGCCTTTTTGATAACCTATTAATATAATTCTTTATATTTTTTAAGATTTTGGAGATTTTGAATACTTTAATTCATATTTTGTTTATTTGTATATACTCTTCCTTGTTAAAAGTTATGTTGTAAGAAAGGGAAATATATTTAATAAGAAAAATGAGACAGAAGTTAAAAGAATGAAAGGAAAAATTTACCTTTTAATTCTTTATGAGGTGAGATTCTTTTAGTCATTTTAAATATTTAATCAATTGTTCAAGTACATATTTACAATCATTATAGTTGTCACATTTCAAATTCTATAATTATAGTGTCATTATAATTACATATTTTTATTATTTTAGTATAAAATTTCTAAAATAAGTTAGCAAGTTATATTCATATATATGGTGAGATGATAGTGTCTCTTGATTACAGTAATTTTGTGCTAGATTAAATAAGGGTGGTATAGTTTGCTGCTGAAAGATGAAAAGATTAGAGGATTTATGAACTACCAAAACTTTGGTGGAGAGGTGAAACTTTGACCTTATTATTTCTTATATTTGTCATCACGGTCATCACCACCATCCGCTCATCTTCATTTTTATCGAGACCATGGGCACAACAATCGTCGCGTGTCCTCTCAGTGTGCAAGGCACTGTGTGAACACTCCACCTGCTTTTGGGCTTCATCATAGCCCTGTGATCACCATGTTCTAGATGAGAAAATGGAGTTGAGCAGTGGTTAAAGATCGCTGAGCAGCCTCTGGAGAGATTCCACATTGGGTGCGAGAGGGAATTATCAAGACAGCAAAAACAGCTTCCCTCCCTCCATCAATAGTTCCGGTTCTTGGCTTCTAACCCACAAGAATTCACTCAGAAATCCCCCGAATATTTTCACCCAATTATCTTCCATATCCCAGAGTTAAACTGCAAAGGTAGTTCTGCACTTTGCCTTCTGCCTGGCTTCCTTCTTAAAGCAGTTATTAGTAAAGCGTTTAATGGATGGAATATCCCGATAGAGGATGCGTCCAAGTGCCGAACGGTACCTTCATTACAATAAAGACAATGATTTCTTTCTTGTTGTATAAGAATAGCTCTCTCTCATTCCACTTCCCTGCTTCTGCACTGGTTGTACCTCTACATAACACACGTGCTGAGAATACATGGCCTGCCCTGCGCACTGTACCGAGAGGGGTCCCTGGGAAGATACTTTCCTTTTTATTTCATTAACCACAACTGACGTTCATTTTAATAAACACTTTTTTCCTGTTTCACGATAGCGAACAATGTAGCAATCCCCATACATACTGATGCTTCTCCAAGTATATTCACAAGTGTGGTGAGATGTTAGTGTCAGCTGATTTAATGAATTGCATTAGGAGAGAAAGCCCAAGAGAAAGGCTGCATAAGGGAAAAGGTTAGGGATGGGTTTTGTACCACCATGAAAGAAGATGCTAATTACATCAAACCATCATTTTTACAAATTCCTCACGGTAGCAGAACTTTAGGGAAGAGTAAAATTTCAACATCTAGAAAAAGGAAGGTTTTAAACATTTAAAATGTATCACATTTGCATATTACAAGATGACAACTAAATGCAAAAAAGCAAGTTGTCAAAATAAGATGTTAAGTCTGTATGGCTGGTGAATAAATGCAAATTGGCAATTGTATGAGATTTAGCACGTGTTCTCTGGTGAAAGCCTATGATCAAACATACAATGGAAACCTATCTCCCCAATAATACATCATCCATCCAGGTGTGAGTGACATGGTCCTTGCATCTTTATACATGTACACAAGAGCATATGTACAGATGTAATAAGTGGATTTTTCTGTGTAAAGATAACAGAAAAACACAATGACTAAGAAATAATGACAATAATTTGCATGAGAAAGAGTTTGATTTGTGATAGAATTCTCAAGTGTCTGAAATTGCATTAAAGTGTTGCTGCATTAAAATTTGTATGAAGTTGTGAAGGACATCTTAATATAAGCATAAATGATATGATATAATCTATGGCACTCGAAATACAACATGAGGCTTTTCGGAGGAAAGCTGTTTCATGTCCAAATATAAAAAACATTATTACAAAAATACTATGTCCATGTCCATAGTCATGACCATATATAATCTTTAAAAAATTATATATATATATATATATATATATATATATATACACACACACACACACATATATATATATACACACATATATATATATGTGTGTATATATATATAGAGAGAGAGAAATTTTTTGATTTAGCTTTGTACTATTTTACGATTATAAAGTGTTTGCCCTTGGAAAGTAAAAAGGCTATAGAAAAATGGCGATACATTTTTTCCCCCTAATAAAAAAGACATGACATATTTCTCAGCAATTAAACCTAATGACTACAGATAAAATTTCAGCTGTTAATTGATTAAGCTAATTGTTTGTAATAAAGAAAAAAAAATCTCGGAGCAGGTTTCAGAATTAATTTATGTTTTTAAATGAGCAAGAAGTTTATAAGTAGAATGTCTTAAAGAGACATTCCCTGAAGGAGCAAACAGTATTACAAGATAAAATTCAATTACAACACATGTATTGATGTTTTCCACTAAGTGTATTCTCTTAATCGCTTCCATTAGCATTAATTTAATTTTGAGTTTAATTTCATTATAAAATATTGGCTTTTAATGGTGCATATGGACTTGACCACAGATAAATTAGGGAGAGATACATTTCAGTAAACATTTGTTTTATCCAGCAAAAGAGAGAGAGATTTCTAGGCAAGCAGAGTATGTTAATCCTCAAGGAACAGATTTTAATAATAATCTCTGGAACAGCTAACAATCATTTTTAGTACTTATAACTTTGAATAGAGCTGGAAAAGTAAAGCGAATACATTTTTTTCTCCACTAGAATGCATTGCCTAATATGAGCATCATGTTGTTATGAAGGAAAAACACACTGGCAATCAGAATAATTCAGTTCTGAAGCCAGCTTTGCTATTTACTAGCTCTATGCAAGCTCCTTCACTTGTTTGGGTCTCAGGTTAGAAGGACCAGAAGGTACAAACTGTGACATGCAGGGCTGCTTCAGGCCCACAGTTGTATTTTGTATAAAATGCACAATATTTATGTAATAACTATGTGTGGTGCCAGGCGGGTACTAGACTAATCAGGGGATCGCTTTGTAAATTATGTAAATATCTAACCACTATGCTGTACAGCTGAAAAAATTAAAATTTAAAAAAAAAATTGCACTATATTTAAAATTTTTGAGCCGATGTGGAAAGAGCAAATCAGTAAAGTATACTCTGAGAGAGAGAGACAGAGACAGAGACAGAGAGGAGGAGAGAGAGAGAAAAAGGAATGGAGGCAGGAGTAAGAGGAGGAAGCAAGAGCACCTAGATTTCGACTTTTCTTAAGAAATCGGAAAGACATGGCAACCATTGTCTGGAGCTGAGTTTTCTCTACCATCATTAAATAGGCTTGTCTTTCTGTGTGAACCTGGTCTCCATTGTAATTCATCGCGGCGGCAAAGTGCCAGTTGCCATTTTTCATTTCGCTGGTAATGAAACTTTTCATACACTAGAAAAATACGTTCTGGACTGCGGATTCTATCAGAGTGAGAAAATACTCATTTCTAATGCCTCCTAGGCAGTGGCAGGCATTGGGGTCTGCATCTCCATAATGGCACCATCTAAATAAATTTCCTTTCATTCTGTGATTCCAACTCGAGCCACATTGACCTCAAGCTTGAGGCCTTTCATCCTAACTCAAAACCAGCACTTACCCCACAGTAATCAAAATAATCCTTGCAAGGTCGACCAGAAATCAATGAGACTTTTATTATAATTGGATTTCCTCAAAAGGAGTTGGACGTTTTCTTTTTAGATAAATTCATCCCAATCTTCATGGGGTTAGTAAAGAAACACGTTGTCTGAGACACCCAAACTCCACTTAAGAGCAGGTAGTTTCTTTGTAGCCCATGATCTACCAAGTCAAGAGCTAACAGTCAGGCCCCTTCCTTGATGCTTCATGTCTTCCACCACACGTGCTTCTTCTCTCCTGCTTCCCAGGCTGTTTGCTTACTGCCCAAGAAGTCACCCCTCAGAGCAGCAAAAAACGAGGTGCCACGCGCTCAACTAAGTGTTGGCTGGGAGACACGGGCTCTGTATAAGAGGTCCTGTGCTCGACAGAGAAACCGTGCAAAGCCTTTCATGCGAGTCTCACACGGAAAGTCACGAAATCTAATTTTCAGAATTAAAGGCTCTTATTTGCTGTTAACACGCTTCTCACGAGGGCAATTTGACGCAGTTTGCTCAAGTTTAAAAACGAGAATGGATTTTTTTATTAAATGATAATTAATGTTATAACCATGGAGGATGACAGCTACTTTAAAAACATACGTTCTAAATCGATACTCACAAAGCTTCTGTAGTTAAGCATCGCTCTTCCAGCTTGAAAGCAATTAAGGTTATTACCTAAAAAATGGTTTTGCCATTTCAGCATCTACCTTTCCAAGAACCACCTATGGGCCACTCTATTCATAAGGACCAACTTATGCTCAGAAGGAGAATCAAAAGTAAGATTTAAAGCTATAAAGTCCTTGCTCGAAATTACTCCGGAATTGTCTCCGTGCCTCAGCCATATCATGTGTCCCTAGTACACAAGTCACTTTATCATTTCCCATCACGATGACTTTCATTTGGGTGCCTCAGAGGAAGAGAGTCAGCAGAGGGAGGATGCAGGGCACAGTGACGAGGAAGAGCAGAAAAGGGAGGAATAACTAGAACCACAAGACTTTTCTTCCTAGAGAACAGTTTTCATCATGTCATTTACCTGCCTAGTAATGTCAAAGCGCCCCTATTGTCGAGAGCATGTGACTACATAGCTTAGGTTGCTATGGAAACATATGGACCTTATGGCCACATTTGCTGTCATGATCTCACTGTCTAAAACTCCTTCATTAAAACCCCGACTCCCTCCAGCTTGTGGCAGCCCACTCCATTCCTGACTCAGATCCAAAAATGGTTTCTCTCAATCAAGAATGCAAGATGTCCAAAGATGTGACGTGCCTATTACTTTTGAAGATTTGAGCGATTCTTTTCGATACGCTGTTCTGGGCTCAGTTTCTAAGAGCCTGAAGCAATAACCAACACAGCTTGAGAAATCCATGCTTTCATAAAAACGATCATGACAAACTTTCTCCCCCCGCCCCCCCTAATTACCAAAATCAGACCGATAAACCACTTGGAAACAAAATACAAGTGGGAAATAAAAGTCAGAAAGACAAGGGAGAAACAGGAGGATATGGATATTTTGTACTAGTTTGTCGCTACTTGAAAAGTTCACATGAAATTGAGGTGGCCAAAAAAATTTTACTATTACTTTCATCTCTTCTTCCCATTTCAACCGCTTTTCCCGTGGCTCTCCACGCTTGCCAGTAAAAAGATAATTCGAAATGTATTGGCTACATTCTAGTAAGATAATTCATACATTACTCATGAAAGACCTTACAGTTTTTCGTGGCTATCCTCGGGGCCACAGTGGAAAATACTAAAGAGACTATATTTTTCAATATTCTATTTTTCTTGGACTATCTTCCCCAAGGCCAGTATTTCATGAACGTTGGCTGATGACATCGACATAAATGGTTGTCTAAGTTGGTTCAGAAAGAAAACTTCTCACGCTCAAGGCCATACCTGCTATCACCGGATGGTTTGGCTCTTTCAACAACCTTCCAAAGAACACTGAGGAATAGAGGGGATGCTTCTCTGTAGCACTGATGGTAATTGGGGTGCTAAACATAATATTAACAATGACAGACAAATATTGAGCACATATAATGCACAGGGTACTCTTCCTAATCGTTGAGATATGCGAACTTCTTTCCTCCTTGCTGCAGTCTTGTAAGGTCAACAGTATGATGCCCATTTAGTAGATGAACAACTAAGGCTCTGCAAGAAACGTGCCCGGAGTCACTGAGCAAATAAGTAGGGCCAATGAGAACCTGAACTCAGGTGAACTAACTCCATAGCCCCCATTTTTAAGTCTTATACTATGTGGCTCTCTGTTCTTGGGGAAGCGGTGTGAACGCAATGAGATCACAGATAGTTCATACTGTGTATCTATTCCTGTTCCTGAAAAATAGCAGGAGACCAAGAAATGTTCATTTTCTTTTTCAGACTATTTCACAGATTAAACCACTGAGGTTCAGAGGAATTAAATGACCGACCCAAAGACACGGTCCCTGGGGATGGAATAGCCACGTCTAACCGCAGGATCCACAGAGCTGCACAGCTCGTCTCTGAATGCAGTAAGCCATCGGCGAGTCCTAAGGTGTGGACGCTTCAGGGGTCACCCCCTCTGCTTTTGTACCATCACAGCTATCACGATGTATGCATTTATGTCTACAATAATAATGTATTGAGGACCTACTACTCTCCAGTTACGCAGGGCTAAATTCTGACTGTGTATCTCTCAGGACAGACAAAATCTTTCAGACGCGATGCTCTCTCTTTTCCCCCACCCCTCACCTGTCAGCCTGAGATAGCAGATTCAATGGAAAGCTCAGGTGTTCTCAAGAATGACAGAGCCGCAGGTTGGGAAAGGACCAGGTCTATCCATCAGGAAGGGTCATCAACCAGGAACATCCCTGTTAGAGTCGTGTGACTAAGAAACATTTTTTTAACAGAAAAAAAAAAACACTAAAATTTTGGGTTGTATCTGTTATAGTAACTCTGATATACACTTAACTAATATACAATCACAAATGTAAAAAGCAAATACAGGAAGGATATGGCTATTGGACAACTTATGTTTTAACTAATTTGTCTTTTGTCTAGAGCCAGACCTGGAGGGGGATGGATTAGAATATTTCCTGATAACTTACATCTTATCTTTAAAAAGACATCTATGGAGGGATACATATCTAATTATGGTTGCCATGTGATGTCAGTGGTTAGATGATCTCTTTACATCATGTTTATGAATGTGTGGTTTCAGAATTACAAAAAAACCCAGCCTTCTAACAGCCAATAGTCCATTTCTGGTTGTCAGGGAATATAATTGCATTGGAGGGGACATAGGGGAAGTTATGGCTATTTCGGCATTTCATTTGATAAAATAGAAATACTAGTTTCTATTAAAATATGATTATGCGACATCAATGACATATATTATGTCCTTATAATAGTTATATAAATATGCTATCTCTGTTTTTTTTTAAATTTATGTTCACCGTAAAATTCCTTGAATTAAAAAAAAAAAATGAACTTCTTGAGAAAACTGAGCACTAAACTAGAAAAAAATACAAATTATTGTCAGTGGAATAAGGCAAGAAGCTATGCCATAGTTGGCATTTATATTAAGGTGAATGTTAAGAATGAACTGTGAACACTCCTCGCCAATGTGATGAAGCCCAAGAATGAACTCCACACTCATCTATTCGTTTCGATGCTCTCTTCCGAGGCAGGACCTAGACTTCCTTCCACAGACCGGAACTTGAGCAACACTTTACTCTCTGCCAGACATGTCTTTAGTTAACAAAGAAGAGACTTCTTGGGTCAAACTTCATCCAGACAACGTTTAAGAGGTGTCCACTGACATTCTGATGGGAAGTGTTGGAGCACGTGCATGGCTGTAGCGAGGAATCCAGACGCTCACTGTGTGTGGCAGGGATTTACACAAGAAGCGGGGAGGCCAAGAGCTAAACTGAACAGCACAGTGCGTTAATACTGTCCTCACTGCCTTACAGAAGACCTCATCTCGCGTCTCTGTTTATATTTACTAGGACAGTTGTGAATGTGTCTATATTACAGATGAGGAAACTGGGGTTTCAGAGCTGGGCAGTGAAGGACAGGAAGTCTGAAGCCAACACTGGTTGATTCTACAACCGGCCATCTTTCCTTTCGCCAAAGGATTCTCTCAAATTAGAAGATAAAAGTCAATAATAAAATAGCTTTGAAAAAGAAATTAAAAGACACCGTTAAAAACTTCTCTCTGAAAATGAAACTGTTACTATCAACGTGTTTGCATTATCTAAATATTGTTTTAAGTTTTATTTATGGTAAATAGAATTACTTTAATTCAAAATAATTACCAAACTCTCTGAGGAACATTGTAAACAAAATTGTAAGAAAACACTAAGGCACTCTCTGTAACATATAACTAGTAAAAACATCTCACTTACTAGCTTTATTTTTTCTAAGACCATGATTTCAAATTATACGGTGTTATTCATATTTTCTTTTCAATCCTTTTCCCCCTGAAATAAAGTGCTTGCTTTTTTAAAGCATTCCTCAAAAATGAGAACATGCCTCCTAAAGCAATTTGTAATTATGTCCATACTTGTTAAGCTACATTCTTCCCTGAACATACTTGCCAAGTTTCTCATACAATATATTTAATATCTTTCCCTTAGCTGGAAGAAGAATAAAATAATTTATTCATTGTCCTTCGAGGATTGAAAAATGATAACAAAACCGATGATGTTGTCAACTCCATTTTATCATAAATTGCCATTATCCTATACTCTTTAGGACTGTAATTACAGCTCATCTTAATTACTACTATTTTTCAGATAAGGCACCTGAGTCAGAGAGGTTAAATAATTTGTCCGTGGAACTCAGCGAGGGGATAACGGAGCTCAGACTGAGCCCAGAGTTGCTGCAATCTGCACATTTGCATCCAGTCTCACCGTGGTTGTGAGCGATGCATTTCATAAATGAGCGTGTTCCCACTGGATTTCTCTGGGCCCCCAAACTTATACCTCAAACCTTACCATGCAATTCAAAAATATACTATTCTCTAAAAACAAATAGCCTTTATTTTTACTCTCTTTAATAAAATCCTACAAACTGAAGGAAAGGTTGCCTCTTTCCCATGAAATTTTAGAAAAAGTTCCAAAAGAACTTGGCCTTCGAAGATGGAAGCCATTAACTTGTTCTAAGTTGTTAGAAGAGCAGCTGAAACTCTTTCATCACTAGTAAACAAGAGTAGCAAAAATTATTAATATAATCTATGGGGTTTTGAAAAAATCATATCTTGTCAAGTGATTTGAGAAGCTAGTAACAGATAACCATTTGTTTTACTGTAGAAATTAAGAATCTCACCATTTCTCTCCTCTTAATACTTATGACTAGAGTTTTACTCCTCACTTCGCTAAAACATGACCTACATACATAATCAGTACGTTATTAGAAATACGACTCCCAGATTGTATCTCCTGTTCTTGTTCTCTGAACCCCAGTGAACCCCATGACCTTGGCAAACATCAAAAACTCTTCAGGATACTCCCGCTCGGACTAAATATAACCTCTGATTTTCTCAACATATTGCTCCTGGGAGAACCCGCGAGGAGATCAGATTTGGAATACAGGAGGTAGCACCTTTTCCACATCTCAACTGATAAAAGGCCACTATGGAGGGACCTCCTGACCTCAAATAAAGAAAGAAAATTCAACAGAGCAATGACAAGTCAGGGGTCACGGTCACAGGACAGGGCCTCTGGACTGAGCATTCCACCCCTGCTCTGATTCACTTTGCACATCCCTAGTTTCTCCAAGAATCACTATCACATCTTAACTCACGGAGGCCCTCTGCATGCTCACCAGTAACAGCCCCAAAGGGGCCGACGTGAATGCAAATAACTTTCTGCCAATTGCTACGAATGGACTAACCTTCTTCACCTTCCACCAAAGTTTCTAGATAAAGGGAAATAAATTTCTGAGAGGTACTAATAAACTCTCAAGACTATTTTTATGTTAACTTCACAAAGCATCTCATTTGCAAACACCAGAAAATATAGCCCTTCTTAACACGACATGTCAGATGCTTTTTAAACTCCCAAATCCATACACCACAACCTAATACATATTCAAAGCCCCAAATTCTGTGCAAGTTACACTTCCCTCAAGACACAGCTCTTCATCAAAGTCTTGCTAGGAAAGATGGAACTTTTTTTCCATTTACTTTTATTTCTCTCTACCCAGCAGCTCTCAGAGCACAAAGCTCGTTGCTGAAACTCTACCGGTCCCAATTCAGGAAAACTAAGACCCTAAGCTTTGTGTCTTCTCCCGACTTCCTCAGCCTTGAGCGGGCCTTCTGCTCATCACACGGCAACGGGCAACTTTGTGTTCAGGAAGAGAGTGTCTGCTTTGTCATGATGTCCAAGATTAAGGGGAAAGAGAGGAATGTGAGTTAAGTACTCACTACTCTGTCCTCTGTTTGGGGGACTGGAGATGGCTGGAGATTCCTTTGGCACTTTCACCCTCCCTGACGAGGAAAAATGAATAGGAGGTTATATTGCTGGTATCCCAGACTGTCCTTGTCTCACCGTGTGTCGTTTCTCAAAGGAACCTGAGCTAACTACTCTTCATGTCTACTAATTGCTCACAAGAACCAGAATTCTATTACCCAAAAAGCTTACATGGCCATTGCATAAGACATTAATTTGAGTTACAAATGCATCTATCTCCTATCACCGCCTGGAGAAAAAGGAGTTTGCTATTGATTCATAGCAATAATCCAAAGCTCAGATTTATTTTTCTAAAGATATGGTTGTCAGTAGTGCAAATGCATTTTAGGAAAATTGACTTTTTTTCCAGATCTCTGCCATTCCAAAACATAGTCAAAAAATTTTTTTTGAATTATTATTTGCCGTTCCCAAAATGATTGCTGAAAGCCTATAGTAAGATTTTTAGACAAAATACTGAAAGCATTTTCCCAGGATGGGCTAAACTAAGTCAATAGCATCCCCTTGTGGTAATTGGAGGGTTTACATACTACAGTTAAGACGATTAATTTATAAGGCTCTTTTAAAAATTCCTATAGAATTATTTATAAAGACCTTTAAGATTCACCGACGGCCCTTCCCTGGCCTCAGGCAGAGCCACACTAGTATCACCTCCCCAATTTGGAAATCTGCTGTGGTTTTAAAAGTCCCCAATGGGAAGGTTTCATGACCTTTCCTAGTGAAGCATTCTAGGATTTCACTCTCAGGTCTAATAAAAATACCTTATAGAGCAGTATGCACCCATTTCCTCCAGCGAAACCTGCCTCTTCCGCTGAGATGAGAACCAGATGGTCTCTAGCCTTTATTCCTTGGCGCCTGTGTACCTCGGTAAAGTCGCAGAGAGGGAGCCGTAGCAAGATCGAATGAAATGGTTTCGGTCAGAGGAATCCATCATGGCCCATCCATAAATCTTTCCGCTAATCTTAAGCCCACTGCTCAGAGCAGAGGCTGTGTTTAATGGGCCAGAGTGTGCAAAGCGAGGATGGTCATTGAAAGAATGCTTCGGCTTTACCTCACGCAACGTGAATCCCTCGCCCTCCGACCTCCGTACACTCTCACACCAGCCCGACCCTCCTCACAGGTGATGCTCAAACTGCTTTTAACAACGAGAGATATTTTTTTTGAAAAAGTGTCTAATAATTTAATCTTTGCACATCATTAGACTATGGGACAAAACTAAAGTTAATTTTTTATTTTTTATTTACATAATTACACCATCTCCCTGGTACATCCTGGATATGTTTTGGTAAGGTCGACATGAGAAGTCTGTGAAGATTGTGCTGTTTTTCTGGGGTTTTTTGGTTTTGTTTTTAACTAAATATAGAATTTCCACTAAATGAATAGTAGGAATAATAATCATACTGTTTTATTATTGTTGTTACTTTGAGTAATTAAGAATGTAGGCTTCTAATTATGTCTCTAGATGAGGTTTGCTTTTATATTCAGTTAGTGTAAAGATTAACTTTTTTGCCTCGTATTTTTTTGGGGGGGGATGGGGAGTGAGGTTTTAAAGGATGAATTAAACATAATGATACCTTATTTGTGGTAAGTAAATATGGAATAAGCAGAGACTTATTTGTGGAGCCTTAATTTTATAACAACATAGTACAATAAATGCCAAATTCACATCTCATAATGACTTTTGATCTTTTCTCTAAAAAGGAAAAGAGATTCATGGACAG
Source organism: Pteropus medius (assembly GCF_902729225.1). NCBI lineage: Eukaryota > Metazoa > Chordata > Mammalia > Chiroptera > Pteropodidae > Pteropus > Pteropus medius. The sequence continues at coordinate 5,297,731 of NW_024354875.1, forward strand.
TGGTGATAATTAACACCCATTCCATAAGTGCATATACCATGTTTTATGCTTGCAGGTAGATAATATATATTATAAACGAACAACCAACTGCACGTTCTTGCCTAAAACCTCACTATAAATTAAACAGGGACCATACACTCATTTGTGGTTTGTTGGTATTTATACTTGTCAATCTTATTCTATGTCGGCAGTCAGTGCATATTTAACCCATTTCCATTTAAATCTATAATTAACAAACAAAAAGGGGGGCACCAGTTGGGTCACAATGGCTTTTTATTTTCTCTTGTTCATTCATGCATAAGCGTTACCCAGCATTGAACTTGGTAAACTGTCAGAAGATTTCTAGTCCTCTTCCCCCATCTAGTGGTAACAAACGGTATAAACATTTGCAATAGGTATTTGCCTTAAAATACTCAGAGGATTGCGGCTGAGGTACACAGGAAAGGACATCCTAACTAGAGTGACTAGAGGAGAGCCGTTCAAGTCCCAGACACGCCACTTCTATATGAACTTGAGACTTCACTTGACCTTTTTCAGTTTTCTCATCAGGAATAGAATATGATTATGATTTGCAAGATGACAGGTCTCAAGAGAAAATGTTATGTCAAATCTATTTAGAAATTGACAAAACAAAATTAGATTGTTTTTTTTTAAAGAAAATACAAGAGACATAATATATTTACTGACTCGGTGTGATCCTGTGGTGGACAAACTTTAAGACAGCTTCCGGGCCCTCCCTCTCCGTACACAGAGTACTCATAGTGGAGAAACAGCTTTTACCAAGTGATCGAACATCATGCTCCCAGGGATAAAACAGACACCGTGGACCATGTGAATTGAATTGAAAGCTTCCGCACGTAATCTTCTTGCTCAAAATGTTTAACTCAAATCCAACCACAAAGGAACCGTCAGACAAATCAAACTAAGGGTTAATCTGAAAACAAACCCAGATTGTTCTGGACTCTGAAAATTTCAGCATCCTGAAAAATCAATGAGGCTGAGAAATATTTATGATGGAAAGAGATTAAAACTGTAAGAACTAAATGTAATATATGATCTTTAATGGAATCCCAGGTTGGGAAGAGGCACTTGTTGAGATTTGTAGAGATTTGAAAATGGGCATTATAAGAGACAATATTATTGGATCATTATAATTTGCTTGGCTGCTTTTTGAGTGTAATTGTTTAGAAGAATGCCCTTGGTCTTAGGAGGTACAGGTTTAAATATTTAGAGATGAAGTGCCATGATTAAAACATATTTGCCTGTGCACACACACGCACGTGCGTGTCGTATTTAAAAGTACACGGTTGTGCTAGATCTCCAACTTTTCTGTCATTGGAAAATTTTCAAAATAAAAAAAATAAAACAAACAAATGAAAGCTCTTAGATATTCTACCAATTAAAGATTCATTCGGGATTACCTATTTTTTGTAATGCTAATTATCCAGGAAAGGCCCTTCAGGTCAGTAATCCCCACCTTCACCTGAGGCTTAAATGAGATGACCCTGGGCAGGTAATTAGTGTTTGAATTATAAAGAAACAGCTCCTCAGCCAATTCCTGCTGGATATTTCAGTTGGGTCAATTTTCCTATTTGTAAAATGGGGATAGGAATGATCATGGTCATGGTGCCTAATTCTCCGGGAGATCTACCATTTGCTTTGCATCCCCTGATAATTGTCTTTCAATTTTTCTAACCTCAACATTTGTTACTACTCCTGCAATGCTAAATTGCTTGCATTTCTGTCTAAACTGTATGGTTTCAGACTCTCTACTCCCTTGCGAGTCTTCTTACCTCTTTCTCTGATGGCCTTTCACCCTCTTTTATGAAAACGTTGGTCGAATGTCACTTCCTCTTCTATAAAATCCTTTTGACCACCTTCCATGATGTCCCTCAAAACGTACCGAGTTACTTTCTGTCTTCTGTGTACTCTCCTCTTAAATTACACTAGCTGCAAGTGTGTGTGTGTATGTGTGTGTGTGTGTGTGTTTCTGAGTGCATGCGTGTGTCCTTTACGAGGCTGAAATTTCTTTGCACTCAAGGAGTTTGTATAAAACATTGAGCATCTATCAGGAATCTGGTGTTTATCAGGGGGACATGGAGTTTGTTGAGGGCATATAAGAAGCAACTTGCAAACTCTAAAGTGCTAATGCTAAATATTGCCAAGTGTCAATGATGGTCACACATGTTAGTTATTAGTATTTGGTTGGTGGTGCAAGAGGTGGTGAGCTACACAGGGGAATGGAGAAAAAGGTTGGATAATTTTATGTGAGGCAAGTGATTTTACAGCATAGAGGAAAAAGAAGGATAAGATAAAATAGTCAAAATCCATTTTATCCACCCTATCTTTTTGCCAAGAATCCAGATGACAGTTTGCAGAGCTGTGGCATGTAAGATTATCAAATCACCAATCAAAAGTTTGCACCTAGCCATATATGCCAGTGAATCGTACAGCCATATATTCCAGTTTCCTCGGGTCTAGCCCCACCGATCCGGAGCCCCAAGGAGCAGATAGCAGGGAGGGGAAAGATGATGGACAGAAAGAGGAGGAAAGAAAAGACATATGTTCTACTCCAGACCAGATGATAACTTGGCCTCACTACTCCCCCCTTATTTCTTTCCATCTCCTTGATGAATATTGAACTAGGACTGCTGCTGAGATCTATATTATCTCTCCCTACTTTTAAAGAAGGTGGGACAAGGTGAGACGCAGCCCTCACTGTCAGCTGTGGCAAATCTTCACTCACACTCAGCATACAGTTAATGAGTTGTGTTAGAACAGTCTCCCTTCTATGACTCATTCTGAGACGACAGACAGTATAGCGTGGAAGTCGACTTTCTTTTAATACAATATATCGTAGTAGCAAAAAGCTCTCTTTGTCGCTGAGACTTTTCACACCTTTTTTTTTTTTAAAAAAAATAATGTTTAGCTTTTTGCCTTTGTATTTAAATTTGGCTGTAGGAATAGTTTTAGAAATCTTGTGGGTGTGTAACCAGCGCTGAGTCACCCAAGGGACAAGTTCTCCTGTGTTTGGGGCACCTGCCCAACATATCTGGGACAGAACAATAAGAAAAAAAGAAGAAAGAAAGAGAAAGAAAGAGAGAAAAATGAAGTGTTTTTTGCCAATAACCTTATGCAGAATTTTGTAAAGAGAAAATCTACATGAAGTTAAGTAGAATGCGTATAGACGGTGATATTGCGATTTAGAAGAAGAAAAATATGCTTGGTCTTCTTCACTTCTTGCCCAGGGCCCCTAAAACCCTCAGAATTTTCTGTGAGGAGAGTTATAAAACGTTGTCTTTTGTTATGTCGATGAGTGACCCTTGGAAGGTGCCTAGGGGCTGGTTGCCCAACTAAGTGATCAGAGGGTTGGAACTTTCAGGCCCTCCCACCCGGACCTCAGGGGAGGGGGGAAGGGCGGGGCATGGAGCTCAGTCACCCAGAGCCAATAATCTGATGGGTCCTGACTCTCTAGTGGAGCCTCCATTGAAACCTGCTTCCTGCAGGGTGAACAAGTGGAGACCCTGGGACAGTGGGCCCCTCGAGGGCAGGGCCCCGGGCCCCCACACCCACACCCACACCTCGCCCTGTGCGACTCTTCCATCTGGCTGCTCCTGAGTTACAATACACTGGTGCTCTAGGAAGTAGAACGCTCTCAAGCTCTGTGAACCGCCCTAGCGAATAACTGAACCCAAGGAAAGACAAGTCCTGGGAATCTCTGATGGGTAGGTGTTTGGTCAGAAGCCCAGGTGACAGCCTGGACATTAGATTCGCATCTTAAGGAGGGACAGTCTTATGGGACGGAGCCCCTAACCTGTGAGGTCTGGTGCGGGCTCCAGGAAGAGTGTGGGAATTAAGTTACCTTGTCAGACAGACAGCCAGCTGGAGAATTGCTGGGTGGTGTGGAGAAAAATCCCACACACATCGGAATCGGAAATGATGAGCAGAGTCCAGAGACGAGTGACTGGACGTATTACATAAGTTCCGCATTATTTTTAAAGATATAGTGAGATATTGACCTGTTTATGGGGAGAGGGCTGCGCAGTCACTTCTCTTCGGGACTGTAAAGGTCTTAGTTCGCTCCAGTCTCAGTTGATGTTCTGTCCTAAATGTAGAACTGCATGATTAAAGTTTATCTTTCTAGAGAGGTCCCCCCCACGATACACTATTTCTCCTCCTGTTAATAAAGCATTTTTTTTTCTTTTTAAAAAATCAAGTTTTATTCAATTCATTCCTATTTTTATTAAACTCATTTCCCTTTCAGTGTGAATCGCTGTCACTCTGTACCTTTCTCAGTGGCACCTGCATTTCGATTCTCTTAACATTCGTCTCTCACCTGCCCTCCCCCCACTCTCCCCCCAACTGGTAAAACTAGTTAATTAACTAGCTAGGTAGCATATGTGATGACTATGTGCAGAGCCACCTGTCAGGAGCCCAAATGCTTCTGCAAATGATTGTATCAGTTTTACAATGAGATGCTTATCTGTTTCCACCTTGAGCATTAATTAAGTTATTCACTCAATCTGCACAAAGACAGCTAGAGATTTCTAGGGTGAAAATATACAACCCAGCCCTCAAAGAGCCTACGATCTAACACAAACATTTATAGCTTGAACCATTGAAATCCAAAGAGATGCTCCTTGAAAGAATGACAAAAGGAATTCTGTGGTCAAATACATGAGAGAAGCATGACATGTTATAGCCTCCTCTTTGCAATTTTCAATACACATCTGCAAATTAAAAACTCTGACAGTAAAAGAATTTATCTAACCTGACCTTTTTCCAGGCTGCTTTTCTGAATAACAGACAGGGGGATCACATCCCTCAGATGATGTTCTCCTTTGATACAAAAATAAGATTATTTACGGCCATGTGCAGGAAGCACAAAACACAGAGGCGGTGGGCAGAAGGGAGATACGCTCGGGAGGCTTGGGGCGGCCTCGTCAATGGGGAGAACACTTTGATCCCCGACTTGAAGGGTGAGTAAGAGTTTGTCAGGATCCCAGAGTCAAGAAGGTGTTCCAGGAAGAAGTGACTGTTAGGCAGATCCCGGTGGCATCCTTGGGGGATTTGAAAGTGGGAAAGAACCCACTTTCAAATGGGTCTGCGGATGCTCAGACGTGCAGTAGGTGGGGCGCTGGATAGCAAAGCTGCGGGAAGGTCAGGCCAGCTCACGCCGGCCTTGAAATCTGAGCTTAGCAGCCTCTCTCTCTCACCCGCATGCTATGGACACACCTACGGGATTTTAAATGGAGGACTCAACTCTTAGCACTGTCCTGTTGGCATGGAGGCTCACTGGGGCGGAGTGGGAGCCTGTAGACTGGATTTGGGAAAAGGGTGAGAGACTCTGAGCTTATCATAAAGCTCTATGCTCATGTTGCTCGACACGTTTGGATCCGAGAGAAGCCATACCATAAATTTGTGGGAGTGTCCCCGGCTGCCCTCTCTTCTGCCCTCCTGTCCTAGGTTCGTTTTGAGTCCTTGATGTACCTTGATTCTTAGAGGTGTGACACAGTGCCTTATTATACGTCCTTGCTCAAAATATTTACACGTTAAATAAATAAATCACCGAAAAGAAGCATTTAAACATTCTATTTAAAATGCGCTTTCACAGTCATTATCTCATTTCGGATGGATGTAGAAATCGAAATGCCTGGAAATTGCAGGAGGCCTGGAGAAGGGACCATAAAGGCAAGTGCCTCCAATGTGAGACTTCTCCAAAGATTCCCTGCTCATTCTTTAGGTTGTCATCAGACAAGTGACAGCTTGGTTTGGGTTCCTTCCTAGGTTGTATCCTGAATGATAAGTGACTTTGACCCTTTTGACTTCTCCAGAAGCCTCTATCCCTTTCAACTGCAAAGTCGACTGGGCTGAGTGAGATTACTCTTGACACTTTTTGGTCCTTCCAATAACTTCCTCATTTTCTGGGAGGAAAATAATTGAATGCACCGTTCCAAAGTCCAAATACTATCCCTGTCAAAATAACTGACAACCAGAGATTATTAACTGGCTCTCATGCAGCATTTACTTTAGAGAACGAAGGTTTCGAAGTGACAGCATGTTTTTTTTTTCCCTTTAGAGTTTCTGTTCATAGGGTTGCTGTGGATTCCCAGAAGTCAGATAAATCTTGGTGAATACATTATTTGTGTTTTGTGTATTGTTGGTTAAATCTGCACCAGTTCTCTAGAAGCTGATATGAATGTGTGTGTGCGTGTGTGCGCGCATGTGTGTGCGTGTGTGTGTGTGTGGAGGTGTCTTTTCTTTTCAGGACATGGAAGGAGTTAGATATGCTATAATGTTTACGTTCTCACACATGTGCACATACTCAGATGTATGTGCACGTGTGAGCGCATGTGCACACGCACACACACGCACACACACACACACACACACCGCTGCTTGGCTGACTTCTCACAACACTAGAATGGACCACAAGAGAATGACACACACCGATGAATGACATCGGCCTTCCTTCCAGGAGTTACCTTCCCAACACCTCTCACCCTTGGAGAGTCTGATCTTAGGTGACACCTTGCTCAGCTGAAGTTTTCGTTGAACTTGACCCTCTGCTGTGTAGCTTTGAATCTAGAAAAGTTAAAAAGCAAGTCCTGGAAAATCAAAGACTAGTAAAATGAATGGATGAATGAAAGTGAAGGGAGGTGAATTCTATGAAGAGACCGAATTCAGAGATATAGCTATTTCAGGTAGAAAATAAACCAGAGGTAGACAGGACCACTGGGCTTACACCTCATGTCCGTAGAGCCACTTTCTAGCTATCAGACAGGTAACACACCCTCTGGCCTCAGTTTTCTCATCAGTGAAATGGGGAGGATATTCCTGCATATGTAGGCTGTGAGAAAAAAATGAGATAATATAGAGTTCTAAACACTGTGCCAAGCACATCATAAGTCCTGGACAAAATCCGTGTTAGGAATCTGCTTTATTTGAGGATGCGGCTTTCAACCCGAAGACTAATGTTTATTTGCAACATGGAGTAGAGAACAATGATTTGTCCAGCAGGTGAGCTGGGTGGAGAAACTAAAGATCTACTCTAAGACTTCTCGAGAGTAAGGCACTCACAGTGTCCATGTATTTTTTATTCTGAGTGGAGTGGAGTGTAACTCTGAGCCAATAATATAGTGTAAGCATTTCTTCCTGACCCACATGTAACTGAAGCTGAAGGTAAATTTATCCACAAGTTAGGGGGACAGCTCTTTTCAGGAAAGAATCTTAAGTGATATGTTTCAAGCATGTTAACAGCAAACAAAAGCGATAAAGAAGGAAATTTTCCATTCAGCTGGTCAAGGTTTCTCTGCTAGTTTTCTTTTCAGTCTGTAAAGTAGGGATAATGATCTCCTTTTCTGAAGACTCAGATTGGATTTAGGGAATCACAAGGCACATAAGATGTCATAAATCCTAAAGAAAATAGTTGTATCAAATCATAAATAATGCATAACATTCCGAGATCACTGGCTCTGACTTATCTCCCTCCTCCCAAAAGTATAGAAAGGTATATTAAAAGTTAGACAACCTAAAATTGCAGGAATAATAAAGTAATGAAAAAGATTCAAAACAGATATTATAAAATGTATTTTCCCTGGGTTTCTATAAGCATTCCTTTTCTGTCATAAAGCAGTTTTGTTAGATCCAATTATTTTTAAAACCCAAGTACAGATTGCAAAATGCACTTTAGACACCAGGTGGCACCATGTGTCCACCTAATGTTACACTACCTTCCCCAAGTGAGAGTTCAGCGTTGATTTCAATAGACACAGCCTGTGATGGGGAAGGTTTCATGGGCTTCCTCTGAGCAGCACAAGACCATGGCGTTCAACTCTCAAATGACGTTATCAACCTTTAACGCGTCTGTGATAGCGATCTGGGTACCACTCAAACAAGACCTACAGCAATCAACTGATAACTTGACCTCGAGACTTTGAGGCAGAGCTTCACTTTTGACTATACTGACATCTGGAATAAATCCAGCTGCTAAATATTTCCCCTGCCTCCCAAAGTCTCTATTTTCTAATGGTAATAAAAATTGACATGGAATTGGAAACTTTGAAGATCTGCTAGAAACGCATGGAATAAACTGCGGGAGTAAGTGGAGTTCGGATCTTCAGCATCACTTTCCCAGACACATCCGTGTCATTGTTAGTTCCGTAGACTAGATGACTCCCGGCATTTAGAGAGGACTCGATGAGGGCTCGGAAGATTTTTAAAAATATATATTCCATTGACTGTGACTGCTTAAGACATACAAAGCAGTGCCAATTGATATCCATCTATTGTCATGCATTCACTTGGCAGACTTAATGTTGTTAAAATTCAGGCCTCGACTGTGCATAACAATTTATAATGCATTATCTTCAACGCTGTCTTCGGTAAAAGGAAAAATAGAAATGAAAAACAAAACCAAAAAAGTTCAATCAATATAATGGGATATAAAAGTTATCCTGGACGTGCTTGTGGGTTACACGTGCATATCGGAATGCAAGGTATTTAAAACGGTGATTCGAGGAAGCTTTAGGTAAATGCTGAAGTTGTTAAAAACTTGCCCAATCTCCCCATCATCTGTCCTGAGCATAGCAGGACACATTAAGCCTCCTGTGCAGCCTCAATGTTTTCATCGTGTTCATTCATACTCTAACTCAAATAGGAGAGTCAGCAGCATTAGGCCGCAGGCGGCATTTTTGAAATGATAACCTTAGGTTATTTCTACTTGCTTTTCTTCCAAGCCACATATGAGCCCTACAAGGTAAGAACACATGCCAGATACAGGATCCCTATTGTATGGTAAATAACTGAGTAGCTAATTTCCTATTTGGAGAAGAAGAAAAAGTATCATCACATCAAGGGTACCAAGGAGGAGGAAACCAATCTCTCTCAGATGATGGAAATAAAGAGATGCACTGTCTAGAGAATTTTAAGTCAGTAATAAATGGACTGAAAATCTGTCTGCTTTTTATCAGTACTGAGCATTAGCAGCTCCACTGAGGTCAGAAGGGCAGGCCCACCCTTCTGTGTCCAACCCCTTTGGGGCACCACTGAGTAAATGACTCTCCCATTTAGGATTTTCTAGCAAGCAGGAAAGATGCATTTTTGGAAGAAGGGAAAGCTAGAAGGGAAAGGAGAGGAAATTATGACTTTTCTAACAGGTAAGGTCTGTCTAGGACTTCAAGTACACATGTGATCTCATTCGTCCTCAATGACAACCGTGTAAGGCAGATGGCACTGCCCCCATTTTACAGACAGGAAAACAGACTCTGAAAATCGAACAGGGTATTCAAGGTCCCATATCTACTCACTGGTGAAGCGAGCATTCTAATAGGCGGCTGACTCCCTCTGAATCTCAGGTTTGTATTGGCCGAGGAGCTGCAATCATGGCCATTTAATAGGCACACGACTTGGACAAGGCACGTGACCCCATTTCAGAATCCTGAGTTGTCGTGTGGGACGATGACAGGACCCATGAGGCAGGACTGTAGAGGGTACACCTGCAACGATGTAGGGAAGCTATCGGCAGGCCTGGCACACAGTAAACACGTCAGAGGTGACAATAAATGGCACGTGGTTTTCCTTGTGCAGACTTCACCTAAGAACATTCAAGAACGCTTTATCTCTTCCATATGTTAAAGAACATTAGAGTGCATACGTAAGCTACTTCACACTCTCATCCGTGACCCTGGCTGACAACTCTGATGCTAAGGAGAGGGACACATACAGGTGTGGTGATGACAGCAAAGTCAGAGGGAGGGCACCCTCATGAGCCATCTGCCCCCATCCCCGCTCTTATCTATCGATTGTCCGAGACTTCTTAGAGAACATTCTTTTTTGTTTATTATATTCTGCCACCTACTCTCAGGGGACACATGGCAAGGTAATTGGGTGTGGCACTGGAATGTGGGCCAAGGAGTGGGTTTGTTTCGTTTACTTCTACTCAGTGTTAGAGTTATTAATATTGGTCATGAGACATCTGGTCTTTAAAAGGTGACCACAAATATTCTGCCACTTGAAATAAACAAAAGCTAACTAGCCCGCAATGCCTAAATAATATGTCAACATTTCCCAGCCCATACTATAGTCAATTGTAAAAAGCCATTTGAGATTCTGAATTCTTTGTGTGAAAATACAACTCAAATAATACCCACATTTCATTATGCATATTACTGGACTAAGCTGTTATTTAAAGGTAGTAATGAAATCTCATTTCTTCTTTAATTATGACACTAATTATAGAGAGTCCCACAAAGTACTAAAGCCTCAATTTTTTGCAAACCAGCCAGACAGGCCCGTTGAGAGCACACTTAAGACAATGCTTTGTTTATTTGTTTTTTCTTCTTTTTTTTTTTTTTGGCACTTGCATTATTTTAATGGGATTATGCCATAATACATGGCAATAAATCAATATAACCACTGACATTCCTAATTGTAACATGAATTTATTCCATATGACACAGGGCTAGGTCCAATCTCTTTGGTAAATATTATTTTAACAAGCAACTATAATTGTATTTGTAACATAATCTTCGTTAACATACCACTTTATTTTACAACTTGAAGGTAGTACAGGCACACCCTTCTCCAATGCGACGCTGACATTGTTGTGAATTTAGTGGGGTTCTCCACGACCCCCTTTGGGGTTTTACATACTTAGAAATATGTGTCAGGCTTAACTCATATGCAGAACGACACAAACAGCAGTCATTTTAACATTGACTGCCGAGCTCAGAGAAAGCTCTGTGGTGGTGGGAAGCTACATTTTCACGAAGTGAGCTCAGCTTTTGTGGATTAGCTGCATGCTCTGTTTCTGCTTCCCCCGCCCCCCATTCTCATTGTATGATGCCACCGTAAACATACTATGAAATTGCTGTGTAAAGGTACAAATGCCTTCTCTCCCTTCAGGTCTGAGAGGAGGGCCCGGACTATCACGGGATCTCGACAGCAAGGAAAACTCAGCTCTGCACTTGAACACGGGATGGTAGAAAAGGGGTCCCTTTACCATGTGACGTCGGGGTGGAGCAAGCTCCCCAACCATATCGTCCCCTCCTTCCTCTTCCTAGCCCTGTGTTCTCTCTCCACCACACAACGTTAACTTCTGGATGGGAAGCGTTCATACAACGGATCAGATGAAACCCTAGAATACATATGGTTCTAGAGCTACAGGATTTAGGGCTGGGTGAGCATGCCGAGTCTTGGCAAAGCAGGTCATACCTACGTTCATGGCAGTGCGGGAAATCTAAGGAGAACATACTGTCGAAACTTCTGTATTCTTAGGATTTGTTTTCATTTTTCTACTTGATCTTATGCATTGAAGGTGAAATTAAATAAGAACATAGCCTTTAAGGTTACATTATTCAGAGATGCGGCAGGCACTGAGTAGATGCAATTAGAAGTCCTGTCCATGACCTTGTTTGAGTATTTCTGTTAATATATGTAGTCTCCCATTGTCTCAAGCCTTCCTACCACTCTCCAGTCTCCTCGAGACTTAGTGCACAATCGCCCTGACTATCTGGGAAGTGAAATGAGAGCTCGGAGCTCACACAGCCCCCGAGAAAAAGCAGTGGCCTTGGTGTTCCTCTTAGTGAAGCTGTGGGTAAATCAAATCATCTCCCTGCTTTAGTAAAGTTCCAGGAAAGGAACCGATTCAGACTGCATGAGAATAAACATTTTTTTCAAGGATATATATATATAGAGAGAGAGGGACATTTACCGAGAGAGATATTTAGTAAGTCAGCAAGAGATTGCTGGGTGTCACATACTGTGCTGGGCATTGGACCTGAGCCTCTGCACCAACCATGATCATTATCACAGAATCCACCTAAGACCTGTCTTAACCCTTTGCATGTACTGATCCCTAAGCTCTATCTTGGGATGATTCATCTTTCTTTTTTTCTTTTTAAGGTATCCAAAAAACATGCCTGGACATCCAGGCATGTCCAGAAACGCTCTGCACGTGTGTCAGGCCATGGACACCCTTATACGGTCTCTCATTACCTAGGAAAGCTGGCCGGCTGTGGGCATGCAGACACAGCCATGGAGCCTACAGGAAGAGAGACCAAGTTCTAGTCAGCAGGCAGCACGGGCAGGCCCTCATCACATCCCAGCAGGGGCTCCAAGCTGAGGGAGACGTGAGGAGCTTGGAGAGAGTCCACAGACACAGAGCTGCCATCAAAAGACATAATCGTGTGAGATATAACCTGAAGGGCAAGTTGAAGGAATGCAGTGTGTTCACCAGGATAACAGCATGTTGGCCCTGGCAGGGACCGGCCTGGGTGAGGCCCGTCCTGGGTAATGAGGAGGCAGTTCTCATGGTACACGGGGAGCATGGGACAAGAGATAATGGTTTCCAAGGCGACTTTTAGATTTCTAAAGAGATTTGGGTCTGTCAGAATTCGGAATGTGTGTATGTCCAGAGGAAGTTACAGATGGCCTTTTTCTACCCCCTTCCCCCAAATCAAGGATAAACAGAGATAATCCCATTTCAAATGATAAGCCCTAACGGGAAGGTGAGGGAGGTTTCGGTCCAACACAAATCACTGGTAGCTGTGGGATTCCTGGATTCGACACGGGGAGCTGTTATTTAAAAAATGTTAAGTGTGCATGAGTATGATCATGAGCACATGTGTGTGAGTATGTGAGTTTGTGTGTATGAGGGGGCATAAGCGTATCGTGTGAGAGTTTATGAGTGTGTGTGTGAGAGAGAGTGTGTGTGTGCATGTGTGTGTAGTAGACAAGATGGCTCTCATCTTCTTCCTTCCCAGAAAAACAAATATAAACATGTCCTGGCAACATTTCTCCAAAGAGAGCTGGCACTTCTCTGTGTAGACATAGGCTCTAGCTGCTCCATCCCTGAAGGAAAGAAAGCATGCCTTTCACAAGGCCACGTGCATTAGCCACCGGTCTATCACCTGGTGCAGTGAGACCGCAGATGGCACCAGCCCCAATGGAAAGGCGGGGCAAGGCAGAGGTAGGGGCCGGGGAGTCACATGACCACCACCTGCTGTCTATAAAAAGAGCTCACACCTCTTTCTTTACTACAGAAGAAAAAAGAGAAAGTGACATATGCTCCAAGTTCAATATATGACTCCTATACAGCTTTACTTTTATAACCAAGAAAAGAAAATAGCTTTCTTGTGGCAGGCATAGAAATTTAGTCTAATTTCCAAAGATTCGAATTATGACAAATGCCAAAATATGCGGCTGCATTGCAATAACATTCCAAGGAAATGTCACTTTCCCCTAATTGGCCCATGTCTACTTTATTCAGGAGAGAATTAATAAAGAAAAAAAATCTGTTTTCCATCTCTCTGAGGTTCAGACAGTATTATGACTGTGGGGAAATTCTCAAATGCTTTAGAACTCATACTGCTTTCCCATTTTCTCTTACATATTATGAAGTTCTAGTCAGGCGAGATTATAGATTTCTACAAGTCTTGTGCCTGCCGTAGTTACTCAAAGCCAAGCAAACATCACCTTCACCTTTCCTTACACACAAATGGTGATGGCCAGGCACCATGAGCCCCAGACTGCTCTGAGGGTTGGTCAGTAACTATTGTCTCTAGATTCCTTGGAAGAGGTCAATCATCATTGGCCTGGGCTCCTGGGGGCAAGGGACAGTTACTTTCGGCCCCCTCTGTGCCTCCCTGCCACGCCCTACCATTTACTTGTCCCTAAAGCGCCAAGCATGACGCAAAGTGGTAAGGGAATAACTTGAAGTGAAAAGAAATGGGATGTGAACAACCTGAACGAAAACACAGTTCTTTCTCTGCCAGCAGTCGTAGGTGACTGCGATGGCACCGCCTCCCCAAAGCCGGATTCCGCAGTAGACAGGCACCGCTTGAATTATTCTAGGGGTTAGTTTTTGCTTTTGTTTGTTTTAAGTAGATCATACGGTTTTCTAATGCTTGACTAGTGAGAAGTCTATTAATCTGTTATTAAGCATTCTGTTTTAATAATTATAGGGAATCCTGGTATTGGAAAAACTGCTTAAAACGTGACCAGGGTGACCGCTTGCTTGTTTGTTTGATAACACAAGGTGTTTCATATCCTCGTTGATGTATGAATAGTCACTCTTGGATTCGACATGTTTAAATATCTTTCACCATTGCCTTGGGTTCCTGAGGAAGGAGCTGGGCCATCTTGGTAGTAACTTAAAGAGACATCTCAGAGAGGGGCATGGGAATTAGATGAGAAAAGGATCTTCAGTAAGAATCCACTGACTTTTGTTCAACGAGAAGTCATAGGTAGAGCAAGGCTTTTCTGAACCATGTTTACATGTTAGCTCCCGGATACAGGGCTCCATGGATACGACAACCCATTACAAGCCACAGGAAAGAGACTCGGAGGCCAGACTTCTAATCCGTAACCCTCACAGCCCGCCCATCATATTATTGTGTGCCAGAATTCCTGCTGTTCAGAGAGGAAACAAACAATGTACAAGCAACATGAGGTGCTTCCTCATGTTACTGGGATTTGAAGAAGGAAGAACATCCAATCAGGCAAAAGAAGAGTTGATGATGAAAAGGCACAAAGGTCTATCTTGTTTCTGTTCCGAAGTTTAGCCCAGTAACCTGCTTTTACTGAGAGTTAAAGGGGCTTAAGATGAAACAACTACAAAGATAATTAAGAAAAACAAAGCCAAAGCAAGAACACGAAACCTCTCTGTGCTACCGAGGGTAAAGTAATAACAATGCACGTGAACCTGTAATCCTCTGCCAGTTAAATAAAAGTCTCTCCTTTCTGTATCCCATGTTTTAAACATTGAAAATTAGTAAATGTGGTATTTTTAGTATAGCTTTAATCAACTAAGATGGCAGTTCATCTCAGTGATGTTGTGTTATTTATTAATTCATTGTCTTATTTATTAATTCATTGTCTTATTGTTTCTACTTCTTTTATACCTAAAAAGTGTTTGAGCTGGGCACGTTTAGTTATGAAGTCATATAACATTAAGTTAAGACACAAAAAATTCTAAATGAAACTTGAGGAGACTCTCATCTCTTGTGTTTGTAGACATCACACATATTCATAAATCAAATACTGTGCATATTTAAGCCAGACCAAATTACTAAAAAGCACTGTTTCTCCCATTAGAAAAAAAAAATGCAATTATTCTGCTGAGTTATGTTTTTAAAATAGCTTGACATTTTAAATAATTGATGAATATGTAATTTGCTAATCAGTAATGGACAGTTCCCATGGAGGTATCATCACTAGTTTTACTAATTTACTATTTCAGAAGAGTTTTACAAATGCAAAGATTAAAGCTAGGAAGCAGAGAGAAACCACTCCAGTATGATATTATCCGACTTAACACCCATGATACTTAACAGTAATAACAATTAAGTGTCACAACCTAAGTCAAGGTGTTGAATTCCTGTTGGGGTGAGTTACAGATAGACATTTATATGGAGTGATGTTTCCTCATACTGAATTCCCCATACATACCCATGAACCCCAATGAATATCAGAGCAACATACTGTACTGTGAAGGAGTAAATGATATTTTAGCTTATACCTTTATTTTTTGTCTCTTTTCTCCAGGTGATAATAAAGATCTCATTTATCATGCTTGAATGCTTATATCCTCTTTCTGAGAACATTTCTAATGTTGTTGGTATAAGAGAGAAAAGTCATTTATTTGAAGGTTGCCTTATTAATCTACAGTTTTTGATAAATATCTTGATGATCTGGTTGGTCAATTTGTCTTTATGGCCTAAGAAAGAAGCCTAGCTGCCAAGTTCAATCCCAATGAGCTGGTATATGAATATTCACAAGGTCATCGATACCCACAGTGTCTTACAATCATGCTCCCAGCTAAACAAAAATAAAAGTCGAATGGCCACGGATGTTACAGTATAATAGGAAAAGAGCTAAAAGATATGTACAAATTCATCGACGACATCTGTGCAAGTGTCGTGGACAAAACATTCAAAAGGAAATCTACAGAAAACAAAGTAGATAAATTTATCAAATGTTGATAAATTTTCAGAGACAGTATAAAAGTACACAAAACATGGAAGAGAGAAAGAATTTTAAAAAGCAATCACTAAGCCAATACATACAGTACAGGTTTGCTACATTTATATTACAGAAGGATGGAAACCAGAGACACAAACAATTTGGTAACAGCAAAGAAAGTTTCACCAATCACAGGGAAGAAAGACTTTCCTTTTTGGATGAAAACACAGACTGCCACAACTCATTCCCCCGACCCATACACACATAGAAAAGTAAAAGCAAATGCAAAACTTGTCTACAGCAACACACGACAGACAGAGGTGGGAAGCGTTTGGCATGTTGCATCACAGGAAGTCAATCACGATTGGCTAACGATGGTGGTACCTGGCTCTGTTGCAGGTCACTGGCTTGCCTGAGAGGAGTAACTGACGGAGGGGGCACACCTGACGTGGATGCAGACCGGCCTAGCTTGCAGCTGACTTTCGGTTCTGTGGACAAGGGAAAGAGACAAACTATTAGTTGAGCATAAAAGTCAGCAGTGATGACTGTTGCTTACAAACTACTGATTGTGTTTCGCTGTGCTCTTTCCATACACCCAATACTTCTGATGTTTGCTAATCATTGGCAGGTGATGAAACAATTTAATAACAATTGACTCTAAAATGGGGCTTTATTTGAAGATGAGCTCCTGGCAATAAAATACAAATCGAGGAAACAGGAGGCCTTGTTCCCTTGCAAATTTTATCCCATTTAGGATCAGTTTCTAGAGACCGATTATTTTAGCAGCCACACCCCATCAGGAGAGAAAGCAAGTACATGATGATTTTCAGTACTTTATTTTCAGCTCTGGTCCATAGGACTCCTATCCCTTAAAAGGCCTCTTTCACCCTCTCCAATTTTTTTCCCTCCTTCCTTCCTTCCTTCCTTCCACCCTTCCACCCTTCCACCCTTCCTTCCTTTTTTCTCTCCTCCTCTTTTATTTTTTCATTCCTTCTTTCTCTTTCTAATGTTGAAGTGTATATCATTGTGTTTGTGCTTACTACACTTGTTATGTTTTCAATATTATATTTCTCTAACTTATCTCCAGTTGTTTTAAATTTTATGAACATCTTCTAAGACTTCTGCACTCTTTTATAATAATCGCATTTTTCATAATTAAAAAAACATTCCCCTAACTCTTCCTCTATTTAAAGAGCCCAAATGAGCTGCCTGAGCCACTGACAAGATACTTTGGAGATTAGAATTTGAGATGAAAAGAGTTCCACTTATTCAGGAAGTATACAATTTATGGTATACAGAGAATGTTGACTTTCAGATATGCTTGAAGATATTTGATAATGGAGAGAAAAATAAGGCATAAAAAGAAAAACCGAATTCTCTGATTTTATCACAAACTTTTCTATTAGCTGTTAGATATTGAGTGACCGGTATATATCCCAGCTTTTGTTTGAGCTACACTTAAATTATCTCTAACCCTAAGGACATTCTTCAAAGATACAGAGTTAGATCTAAACGCTCCCAGTTTACAAATGAGAAACCTAGGGCTCGGCACGGTTAATATTTGTATCGCAAATAAACAAGTGCTTTTCAAACCTCCCCTTCTTATATATATAAATTTGACTTAAAAATTTAACTCATTGAACAACTAGCTTCCAATGGCATCACATCACTAAGCTACCGAGATGTGACACGCCGATGCCAGAGCTGGAACATGCCCAGCGCCATTGGAAGGAGAGAGACTGTGCTGCACACGTTGATTTTAAACACCCGTCTTTTTGCCATTTCTATACGAATTGCACTTGAGAGGAAAGCTTCGCTACATCTGCCTTACATGGACTTTTTACTGCCAACTTCAGCCTCATCGACTGCCTTCCAGCCAATCCTTCGCCACCCCTCACAGGAAGCAGACACACAAAATGAGACACGTCGTGCCCATTCACACATGGCTCCTTAAACACCGCCTCGCCCACAGACGCTCCTTGTCTCCCGTGCCTGTTTCTGCCTGTTCGACCACGATTCAAGGTATATTTTAAGGAAATAGTAATAAATGAAATACTCTAGTATTCAGAAGAGTGGAGAATAGATGAGCTGATGGTGGGTAAAGGTGGGGCAAAGTTACCTGTGAAGTTGAGAAACTCAGCACGTGCTCAATGCTTTAAGCGAACGTTGACTCTCATTGTCTCCCCCCCACACACACACACACACACTCACTCATACTCACAAGTGCCCAGAATCACGGGCACAGATGTGTGTGTGGTCGCCCTCACCTGACTCCCCCTGCTCCATTTAAGGAAATTGAATTCACCATTCTCCTTCTGGGGAAAAATATCCTTCTCTTCCCCATCTCATTCACAGTTTAATCTCTCTTCTTTTGTTCTTCGTTTTGTCTCTTTGTCTCTCGTTTGCCTTTTCCCTTGGCACTTTCTCCCTCAGATCTGCGTTCTCGTGGCTTCTTATGGCATCTTTCCCTCTTGAGTCACTCAGGAGATTCTACAGCTCTGTCCGCTCCCCGCGTGCCGATGTGATTTTGAGCCCCAGTGCTATCTCGACACTGTGCCATCTCATTGCCTCATGATGAAAATCGAATTAGAGCTTTTTCTCGATATCTTGGAACGTCGCTCTGATTTTCCTATTTATAGCAGGAATATCGCCACTGTTTTTCCTGGAGGCTTAGAATCTAAATCTCACACTTTTACAATTTAGCGCTTTCTTTTCTTCTCTATATAAAGTTAATCCTCTTGGCAATATTTTTTTATTCTTTGTGATGGCTTCTGTATCTCAACTCACCGATGCTATCATAATTTTGGTCTTCAACAACTGTATATTATCTTATACATATCAGAATATATAATATGATATATAACTATATACATATGTATATATGTTTATTTTTATTAGGAACCCCCTTGCTGACCCCTATAATCTCTCCACACAAAACTAACTTGGACACGATGCTGGCCTGAGTCACCTAGGTTACTTTTAGGCCACCAACCTTATTAAAAAATGTCCAAGTATTTAATATTTCATATGATAAAATCTCACATACCATGCACACACAGGCAGACACCAACATATACACATCTGTGTATATATATAAACAAACACACACACACACTCCACAACATTGCTGAATAATGGCGTCATGTCATAAGGCCATTTGCTTAAATTATACGGTTTTGTTTATCTTTATCACACTCATGTTGACTCTTATTCCGGTTTCACATAGTCCTTAACATAAATGTGTCTGGAATCTGTCATGGTGTTTGTGGGACCAGGTTGTTGAAACTAATTCTTATGATGTTGGATCCGCCAAGGTATTTTTGGCCTAAAGAATCATCTGAAAATGTCCCAAAATCCTAGAAAAGAGCCTGATATACAAAAGCCTCTTAGAGGCCTTCCAAGGTTGTGACATCAAACTTAAATTGTCAGACTTACTTACTTTGGAAAGACACCGTGCTTTGAGCCTTAAACCATGAGGTCTAGGAGACTTGGCACTGAAAATGGTAAGTTTTCGTCCTGAATTTTGCTAATATGAAAATGTCCGAGGCTTTTGTGGGTCTAAAACAATGAACATATGCCTCAAAAGAGATCTAAGATAGAGCTTTCTTTCCCCAAGAAAAATTCATTCCGTTAAAAGATTAACTGGAAGATATCTGTTCTTCCAACACTGAGGGAAAACCCTCTTCCTTTGTAAACTATCAGTACCATCCTAGAAATAAAAGTTGATGTTATTTGTGCAATTTCAGTAAAGATCAAGAGTAAAGAGAACAAAAAAGAAAAAAAAATAGTAGATTAAGAAAGAAAGAGACAGAATGGAAAGGAGGGAGGGTGAGAAGGAAGGAAGGAAAGAGAACATGAAGAGGAGAGAGGATAGGTGGGAGTGGAGGAGAAGAGACAGGACAGGAGGAAAGGAAGGGAAAAAGGAAGAAAGATACTAATTTTAACTCTTTGGAGTAAAGAGTTATTATCAAGATATCATTATTCAAATTTCCAGGGTAGTAACTCAACATCATACTAAAGTTTTTATTAAGTAAGTACCGATTGGACTGTGTTACTCAATAGTTCTTTCTCTTTATTCTTACTGGCTACAACTTTTCATTACTTTATGTGCTTTTTCGTTTGTTTTTTTATGATAGTCATTTCTCAATCATGTCTTATCTTCCCTTTAGGGTGAATTGGATTTCTGTTCATGATTCTGTTCCATGGTGTTGTCACAGGATAATCTCCAAGGTGTCCGCTGCTATAATTGTGAGTATCGGAAGAGTTGTCTTTGCTTTCACAAAGCAAAGACAAGTAACTGTTCCCAACCTCTGCATCTGTACAACAAGAGATTAGCGTATCTTCAATGGAGAGGACACTTTTATCTAGCATCAAAGAAACAAAATTAGTCAAATTTTGAGGAAACATCTCTGCATCTTGTTTTCTTTCTTTCTTTTTTTTTTTTTCAATATACAATCTTTTTCTGTACTAGCAGAAACAGATCGTGATTTTCCCAAATCAGTCATGCTGCTGAAAGGTTTTAATCAACGACTCAGGGCTCTATGGGGGTCACAGAGAGGCCTTAAAAAATACAAAGTATGCTCACTGCAAACTTTCGTTTCTGGGGAAGGCTTTTTCTTTCCTTTTTTTTTTTTTTTTTTGAAATAAAACATATGATATTTGAGGTAAATTTGTGTCTAGGTAACAAGGGGCAGTTTTGCTAGGACTATGTTAAAATTGTCATGGATTTCAAACACTCGGTTTTAAAGCTTCTATCATACACCAGAACACCAGAACAAACATGTAAGCTGCTCTGATGTCCCACATTAAATGTCATTTGTTCTGTATATAATTTGAATGAGGTTTTATGATTTGGCTTTAAAATTATTGGACTGTGAATAATCCAATTAATTCATGATTGACTATGATTTTAGACAGTAATAGTTCACACTCAGGAATTCTTAAAGGATTAGACAATCTAATTCATAAATTGTTTTCAATTGTAATGAAATTGTATTAATACTAAGTTTAACAAGTAATTAAGTTGACCTGATATCATAATTTTTACTGATTTAATTAAACCATCATATCAATGTTATCAATGTTAATGTGGCAGTTTTTAAAAAAATTTGGTACTATTTTAAAAATAAGTTTTAATTTTCCAAATAAAGTTGACATTCAATAATATATTAGTTTCAAGTGTACAACATAGTGATTAGACATTCATATAACTCGCAAAGTGATCACCCCAATAAATCGGGTACCCATTTGACGCCATACAATGTTATTACAATATTATTGACTATATCCCTTATGCTATACTTTACATCCCCACGACTATTTTGTAGCTACCAATTTGTACTTCCTAATCCTTTTCCTTTTTTTACTCATTCCCTCTCACTTAGCAAACATCAAAAGGTTCTCTGTATCTATGGGTTTGTTTCTGTTTTGTTTGTTCATTTATTTTGTTCTTTAGATTCCACATATAAGGGAAATCATATGGCATTTGTCTTTCTCTGACTTACTCCACTCAGCACGATACCCTCTAGATCCATCCATGTTGATGCAGATAGCAAGATTTCATCCACTGTGTATATGTACCACCTCTTCTTTACCCATTCATCCATTCATGGACATGCAGGTTGCCTCCATATTTTGGCTATTGTAAATACTGCTGCAATGAACATATGATTACACATGGCCTTTCAAAATTGTGTTCTGGGTTTCTTTGGGTAAATACCCAGAAGTGGAACTACCAGGTCCTTCTTTTGAGTCTAGGTATAGCCTTTGTTTTAAAGTCTATTTTGTCTGGTATAAATATGGCTATCATAACTTGTTTGTTTGTTTCCACTTTCATGAAATATCTTTTTCTATCCTTTTATTTTTTAATATCAAATATTTTTATAGATCTCTGAGAAGCTTATAGGCCTAGGCATTGTAAGTAGGCTGCTGAAAAGATCAAACAAATCTGTTCATTGTTGTGATTATTTTGTGACCATGGAGAAAGAAAATTGGCAGGATGCAAAAATCTACCCTGGGAGTAGATATTCTCTCTCTCTCCAGCTTTCCATGGAGACTTCCTCTTGGGAGGCAGTGGAGACTTGCACAGCTCTGGATGAGTCCTAGTCTCCTTTAGTCATGGACTAAGTTCCTAGGGATATCTGAAGGGTCCGACAGTAGAACTGTTGATGCCGGAGTAATTGGTACTTCTTCTTAGGAATACTAGAATTCTGATGAAGATCTAAAGCCCAGAGAAAAATGAGGTGGCACCATGATGGGTAAAGTTTATGATCCGATGATGGACATAGAGAATTATAGGACCCATTGTACAGAGGAGAAGAGAGTCAAGAAAGTCTGTTGTATTCCTTCTGAATATCTGAAGAGCTGGGATTTCCCTTGCCTTCCACTGCCTTATATAGAGAGACCATAAATCATACCGCTTACACCCAGGGATGCCCTAGATGTTGCATTTCATGGC
The DNA here is from genome assembly GCF_902729225.1 of Pteropus medius. Lineage (NCBI taxonomy): Eukaryota > Metazoa > Chordata > Mammalia > Chiroptera > Pteropodidae > Pteropus > Pteropus medius. Next base: position 5,320,151 of record NW_024354875.1, read on the forward strand.
TGGTTTCTTAAATGGCTACATAGCGTAGTGTAGCATTGACAGTTTTTTCTTTTTTCTTTTTAATTTGACATCCTCTTTTATTGTCGTATAATTTCTAAAATGCTCTTAGGATCTCCACCACTTTAGGTAAATATGAAAATGTGCTTTTGTTTTTAAAAAAGTACTGTATTTCACATTAAAAGAAAATTATATGTGTATAAAGTAACATATATTTTCTATTTAATAAGTAATATATGCTACTTATCTTGACAATCATTATATAAAAATATTCATCTGTCAAGATATAAATTCGAAAAGGCTTATCATGATTTATAGGGCTCAAATGGTATATTACCATGGGAATAGACTTTCACTTTGCATTATGGCATCAAAAATAGAATGAACAAACAAACAAAAAAAATAGAATAAAATTCTTTCTTCATCAGATATTAGGAATGAACACATGACAAAAATCAGTTAACCTACTTTTAAAATATGTTACATTTTGCTTCTAAATAACAAAATAAAAAGAAGGAATCACCAGGCTAAGTTTTGTATACCACCCACCTGATTAACGTGAAACTCTATACCTAATAAACAAAAATCGAGAGTATTTCCTCTTTATAGCATTAAGTTTTGTGGTTTATTAAAGAACAAACATCTTGAGACAAAATGTGACATCAGATATTATCATTTTTAATGGTTCCTATAGATGTTCTTTTTTAACGGCCATGTTCCTTATGCTTCTGCTTTGAATTACTTTCCATCGTACATATAAACTAAGCAATACGTGTCTTAGAACAAGAGTCATGTAAGACCATGTAGTCGAGTTCACCATAACAGGGGACTTCAATCTGATCTACAGTAATGGTCATGTTTGTTCACTTTATCGCAGAAGTTCTGGAAGGTTCTAAGACCCTTTGGGGAGGTAGGGACATGAGGTCAAAACTATTTTAAAAAAAATATAAGTTAAGACATCATTTGTTTTTCCACAGTGTTGACAAATGCACTGAAAGTTGAAAAACAATGCTTGATATATCTGAAGGTATTTTAACATACGAAAGCAATAGCACCAAATTGTACTAGTAGTTATGTATTTTTCTCTGACACACAGACTCCAAGTTCATACCTGTTTCCTGCCTTTTTCCTGGAAGCTCCTAGTGGGCAAAGCTCAGGGCTATAGTGAGAAGAGAGAATGCCAGAGAAGTGGAGAAGGGCCAGACCCCATAGCAAGCAGTGGACTTACAACTCGCTATAGTGGGGATGAGATCTAACGTGGGGAATCTCGAAAGGAGGCTATTGCCTTATGGTCCTGGAAAGGGTTAGGCCTGACTCCCTCACTGGGGACCTCGACCATTCAGTCACCTTTAACCCACAAGCACTATATAGAGGATATCCGTGGGAAGCAAGGGACCCATGTTGTCAGAAGGAACAAGTAAAGAAACAGTTGGGACAGGGAGCCAGGGGAAGAAACTTCAAGCTCTAGCTGTTAATGAGGATCATCATTTTTTTTCAGAAAAAGAAGCTGAGTCTATTGCTTTCAGGAAGACAACTGACAGATTTGTTGACCATGATAAATTTGAGCTTTCAAGCAAAAATTAAAATTTTGAAAAACTTGCATCCACCATTGTGATCTTGACAGCATCCTAATAATTAGATTTTTCTTATGAGATCAGTGGTGGTATTAATTAATACACTGTATTGATTTTTATAATGAAATATGTCAACATATGGAAGATTTGCATGACACAGTGAACTGGTATTTTCTAAAAGCATGATGTTATAAATCATGCCTGGGTAAACGATCCATTTAAATTTCAAAAGAGACCAGTGGATTTTAGTGTAACAGAGCATGATGAGTTTGTTGATCTGTAGCTAACTTTTATGAAACTGCTATATGTTGAATTTTGGAAGGATATTAAGCAGAATATCCACAATTATATGACAAGGCTATTAAAATATCCCTCCCTTTTCAACCACATATCTGTAAAAGGTCAGATTTCCTCCATATATTTTACTCAAAGTAACATATCACAACAGATTGAATTAATATGAGATTTTATATTCTATTGAGCTAGATATTAAAGAGATTTTCAAAAATGTAAAACAATGTCAATCTGTTCATCATTCATTATAGTTTCAGAAAACATAGTTATTTATATTAATATATAATGGTTTTATTATTTTTAATGAATAGATAATTTTTAAATTCTCCATTTTAATTTCTAATACGATAAATATGGTTAAGCTTAACTCACATAAAAAAGCTTTTGGGGGTTCTTGATAATTTTTAAGAACATAAGGGGATCTAAGACTGAAGAGTTTGAGAACTGTTGATTTTATATAGACTTGGAATCCCCAGAGAGTTCTCGTAAGATAAATTTTTATACAGTTAATTTGCCAGTGGAATATTTAAAACCAAAAAAAAAGAAAAAGAAAAAGAAAAAGAAAAAGGAAAAAAAATGAAAAGAAAGAAAAATACCACGTCGAAGCACAATAAACATGAGAAAATCTTTGAAAATTCCAAGGAATTTGGGAACCACCATTCGGGAAATGCTCCCCTAGAATAATCTCTAGGGCAATTTCCCAAATTAAGCTATTACATGCCTGTGAAGCCTGAGGGAAGCAGTCCAGACTCTCAGAGCACTTTTTCAACATTTACAATAAGAGGTAAGCACCTTGGTTCATTCGTTGATTCTTTGATGTTTATAAGCCAAATCTGTTGGAATAATTAAAATGAGATCAAAAATACTCTTGATTGATCATAAGCTAGTTTACTACAGTCACTGCTTTTACACTACTTTTTGGTCTGCTTTTTGTGCTTTGATTTTGTAACAATGCTAATAAGACTGTACATAAATTAAGTTTCCTATTTGCTAAAAATTTCTAAAATTGTTGATAATGTTTTAGTTGTAAAAGGTTTAAAAATATATTTAAAAAAATTAAATAAAATTTAAGAGGGGTAATGGTTATCTTTCATTTTTGCCTGTTCAGAATCCATCTAGTCTCTTTCTGAAATAATAGTTTGAATTTCCTTTGGAAACAATATCACCAGTAATCTTAGTTCTTATGGTTCCATAATAGGGGCTAACTCCAACTTCAGTCCAGAAGTGGCCATATGACTAAGATCTGCCCAATCAATCGTTCTATCCCCTTGGCCTCACGGATTGGCTTAAGAATGAGCATGCGACCCAAGTCAGTCAATGAGAGCCGTCTTCACAGTTTTTTTTGGAACTCTTGGGAAAGGGGTATATCTTTTCACGAGGGATGCTAAATCCTTATCACTTACTAGCTGAATGACAAAATGAATAATTCTGCTTGATCTCTCTAAGCTTCAGTTTGTTCATAGGTAAAATGGAGGAAATAAAAGTATTACTTCAAAACTTATTTTAAGAATTAAATAAGATAATAAATATAAAGATTTTACCTCAGTGACCAGCATGTAGTAAGATCTCAAGAAATGTTAGCTGTTTTATTATTTACAGGCAAATTTGATCTTTCAGATGCTTCTCATGATGAAGTCTAAACTTCTTCCTCACGATAGTACACACGGTTCACTTCTGTAACCAGCCTCATGTGTAGTCTCGCCCCTGTCAAAAGCACTGTTCTCTTAAAGCTACAAGCCTTCTCTTACTCTAGGATTTTAATCATGACACTACACTCCGCCTCGTGTACGTATCCGTTCCCTCTTCTTTCCCTCCTCCTGGTCTTACAGAACATACTAGACAGCATGTTCTGTAAGACCAGGAATCATGTCTATCCTGTTTCTCTCTCTATTTCCCCCAATAACATGCTAACTGACCCCTGAGAAGATCTCAAAGTATTTATCAAACGAATTATTTTAAACCTTATTTGAAAGACTAAAGCCAGAGTTAAAGGTAAATTATTTGTACATTTCTCATTAATGAAAAGAATTTCCCCCCATTTCTTCAACTTTCCCAAGTTTCCAGTAAATAAACAAAAATACATTGACCAGTCCTCAATTGAATATAACATTAAAAAAAAAAAAAATCAGAGGGAAAAATCTCAGTGCCTGTTGTGGACAGCAGATGGCAGTGCAAATATTATTTGCTATGTATTCTGGTTGGCTTACAAAGCTCCCAGAACCAGTCTCTGAAAAAGCTTAGCATAAGTCAGAAAGAATGTTCTTTTTTTTGTAATGTCTTCTATGGCATTCTTTGCGAATACCGTTGGTGTGGCATATCCACGGGGCTTTTCCAGAGAAAGTCAACCACTGTCGACTAGGAGCAATGTCAGGGTGGACTCCTAGAGAGGGCACGAGGTGAAGGACATGGGGACCTGGCACTGCAGTCAAAATTCCGGCCAGCATGTTGTCGTCGTGGTTCTCAAACAGGATTAGTTTGTTGAAAGGCAAGTAAGGCGAAGGCACCTTCTGCGTTATCTAAATTTTTATGCCTGGTTAATTATTTTTCCCCAAAAGAATGAGAGAATAATTGGAAATTCAGAATTTTTCTAATAAGAATGAAATTACTATCATGTTGTAGTTTTTTTCCCAACAGTTTAGGTATTTGTGTAGTATCTAATGTCATGGTCTGTGTACATGTTTAGTAGAAATCAAGTTTAAGGGAGTATATATACATATATACATATATGTGTGCGTGCATTGTATATATATATATACATACACACATATATGTTATACACAGTCTATGACAATAAGTTAGCTGACTCTACAGATCTGATCACATAAGACCCATAAGTAGTTTCACACACAACACACACACACACACACACACACACACACACACACCAGTTAATATCGCCAAATTCCTTGACTCCAGATATCTCTCGTAACTTTAACCAACCATCTTCCTAGGGAAAAAAATGGGAATAGGAATATACATCATTTAGAGAAAACCCTTCAAAGTACTGGACAACAGAGCCCAGTCCTGTCTTACTGCATCAGGCGTAATAACGTCTTCTTGCTGTACGAGAGCGAGAGCCATCACAGGCAGGTATATGCTTCTTGATGTCAGAGGTCATATGCCATCACCTCTCAGTTAGCTGTTCAAATAGGAGTTCTCACAAGTAGGTTGAATGAGTAACTAACCGAACCAAAAACAAAAAGCGTATATAATGCTGCTCTGTTTTAGGAAACATCTCGCCTATGTGACATGGTTGCTCAGGTGCTCGAGAATTAATTTTTAAATATACCAAACAATCAGTTATGAACATCTCTCAGTTAGTTATAGGAACAGAGAAATTTCATGGCTAGAGAGCAGAAAAAATATTTCTTCTTTGAGTTTATGAGGCAGGTTATATGGGGTAGCATTTTACCTTCCTAATTCTGTTCCCCTGGGTTTAAGATAATAAGACATTAAGTGACTTTGTAAATCTGATTCCTGAGTTTAAAATCTTGGAAGTTTAAAATTCATAAATGACTTCCTGTAATTTTTAGTTAAGACCAGAATCACTGATGTGGTCAGCTTGGCCTGTCCCTTGTCAGGCTCTCGGTCCCCTCCCCGGCCACAGTCCCTTGCCCTCTGCCCTCCTTTCAGCCACTCTCCCATGCATCTGTGTCACAGTCCCTTGATTATTCTTTCTCTTAATTTACCTGAAAGTTCGTTTCCCATGTCATCCAGATGCCCTGTAACAAATTCAAGAGGGAGGGAGTACAGTGTCATTTTCCTCGGTGGTGGCTTTCACCACCGAGGAAAATTACATTTTTAACTTTTGTGATTAATAGCAATCTTTCCCACTGGCACACACTCAATGCTCGATAAATCTATATTGAAAAAAAATAGGTGAATAAATGAATAGATGAATAAACAAATGAGTTTTGAGCATGGAGGTGGAAATAGGGAAACCCAACCTAGTTAAATTATAAGAGAGCTGTAGTAAGGGTCAGAAAACCAAAATCCATTTCTTGACTTGAATCTACTACTTTACAATCAGTCTGGGTAATTTACTGGACTCCTCTTGAACTTCTGTTTGGTCACCTAAATAGATCATAACACCAGACCATAGATATACAGGTTTTTGTAAAAACCAAATGAGATAGCACTTACGAAAGTCTATTAAAAGTTAACACATAGTATATAAGTATAAGGCAGTATTATAAATGGGTAATCCACAAATAATCACAAAGGTCATAAACTTAAATTTCGCAATTCAGGTTAAATATAATTTTCAATAATCTTGGAGCAAATTTGGAATTATATCAGGTTCTGTTTTCTTTAAATATGTGTATTTCACTGTTAATTTGAACAAAGAGAACCTTAGATGCAATCAGAAAACAATGTGATTCTTTTCTCCCCACAAACCGGCTCCAGCCTGCTCTGGCAGGAAGGAGGGCAGTTATTTCTTGTCCTTTGGAAAAACACTAGGCCAGGTCCCAGAATTTTCCTTTTCATGTTGATATTTAAAAATTCTTCAGTTTCAATGTTGAGAGGATGCGGAGAAAAAGGAACCCTCATGCACTGCTGGTGGGACTGCAAATTGGTACAGCCACTATGGAAAACAGTATGGAGGCTCCTCCAAAAACTAAGAATTGATCTACCATATGATCCAGCAATCGCTCTACTGGGTATTTACCCCAAAGACTTGAAAACCCATATCCAAAAAGATATTTGCACATCGATGTTCATAGCAGCATTATTCACAGTGGCCAGGACATGGAAGCAACTGAAGTGTCCTATGATAGATGACTGGCTAAAGAAACTGTGGGACATACATACAATGGAATATTACTCAGCCATAAGAAGAGATGAAATACTGCCATTTGTGACAACATGGATGGACCTCGAGATAATCATGCTAAGCGAAAAAAGCCAGACAGAAAAAGTTGAAAATCACATGATATCACTTATATGTGGGATATAAACCTAAAAGCAACAAATGAGCAGGACAAACAAACAGAGACTCATGGACATGAACTATAGACTAGTGGTTACTAGTGGCGGGAGCGGTGGATGAAAGTGGTGGTAGACAGGGTAAAGGGGATCAAATACAGGGTTTAGGGGGAGGGTGAAGTGGGTAAAGGGGATCGAATATATGGTAGCTAAAGGAAACTGGACTCTAGATGGTAAACACAATGGAATATATAGATCTCAAATGATAATGTACACCTGAAATTTATATAATTATATTAACCATTGTTACTCCAACAAACATAATTAAAAATTAAAAAAATAAAAAAAACATTCTTCAGTTTCTTCAAGTCACAAAAAAAAGTCTTATTGAAGTAATCGTTATATCTCATCTTTACATTAATTACAATTTTTAATTTATTTCAAGGAAACACTTCTCTCCTGGCCTGTTTAGGCTTGCTTCTGGCACACAGAGAGATGGCCTCTCTCTTTGCCTCGTCCCCATGTTCTTACCTCTCTGTCCCCAACTTGGTCCCCACCATGTCTCGCCTCACAAGGGCAGAGAAAGGAGAAAAAATGAAAGATGAGAGGGCAGAAAAGGTCTTCCTGTGACTGGCTATCTCTCACCTGAAGATCTCCTGGCTGTTTCCCCACTGGGCAACCTGTAATGAGCCTTGAGGCATGTCCAGCAGAGTGCCTGATGCTCTGGGCAGTCACATGACCCAAATCTACTCCAGGGTTTCTCCCTGTGACCTAAGCTGTTACAGGAAAAACAATTTACACTCATCTTTAACCTACCATCAGTGTCTGGAGAGTCACTTGCCATGCAACTTTCTGTTCTGTGATCATGAGCCATTCAACTAACTTTTTGTACATTTTTTTTCACTATATCCTCTCAATGGCTAGACACAAATATCTAGCTTTCCAAGTGGTCCCATTAAATGTCTCTCACTGGATTTTCCACTGGGGGAGACGCTTCTCTCTTTTCACCCCTGCTCTATAGGGGATGGAGACTCATTCTACATGCATGTGCACACACACACACACACGTGCACGCGCATGCTCACACACAAAAGACCATCTCAAAGTCTCTCTAATATCTAGTTTCTAGCCTCTCGGCCTCCTCCCTGGCCAGTCCCACTTTCTCAGGCTAGAGATGAGAGCTCATTTAAGAAAAACAAAATTCATTTTGGTCACTTCCTTTGCTAGTTCTGCTTCTGTGGTCTAGCTTTGGCTGCTGAGTGTAAGAAGAGTTACTTTCTATTATTTCATAACGGTCTTTATAAAGACATACTTTCGCTATTTTAAATGGCTAGCTCATTCCAAGTTCTCCTTCTCTGATTGTTTCTCAAAGCCCTACCACCATTATCAGAAGAATACAAATAAAACTATATCTCCGGTGAAGACATCTTGTAGCAGGCAGAAGTCACAATTTTCCACAGAGAAATGAAGGCAAGCCTATTGGGGTTATGACTTACATTACTCTCCAAAGACTTGCCAAGTGAGAACTCTGTCCTGTGGTTACTAGAATGCAGAAAGGAAAGAGTTAAACTCTGGAGTGTGAAAACAGTGAGCAGAACCTAGCAACGGGATCTGGCCAACGTTCCCTGAGGAAATAACCAGGCACCCAGTTATAACTGGGAAACGGAGCAGAACTGTCTTTGGTGCCTGAGTGGACTGTGCTCCATGCCAGCCTTGAGGGCAGTAGGCATGAAAGTCCACAGCTGCCGGGGGTTGACATGGAGCCAAGGAGGAAGTTAGTCAATCTCCTACAGCGAAGCTCAAATTACAGTGGAAGCCTGAACTCGGCCAGATTGGTTTGTTGTTCCTGTTGCATAAGAAAAATGAATGTAACAAAGAATTCTCAGTCCCCATCAATACACAGCCCTGAGTGGTGAAAACATGACCACTCAAAATGAGGCTTTGAAAAGTGGGATGGCGAAGCAAAGAAGGGAGAGGGGATCTTCACTTTCTACTTTGACCTTTTGTTTTTCAGTGAGTGTGCTCTACTCGTACAATAGTAAAAGATTTCTATTTGAAAGAAAACCAGCAATATTCCAACAGACCGTGGTGCCTATATCAGTTATTCCATACTACACCCAAACTCGGCGACTGAAAACAACAGTCATTTAGTTTTGCTCATGAGTCTGTGGGTCAGCTGGGTGGGGGTTCTGATCTTAGCTGGGCTCACTCACACATCCATGGTTGGCTGAGGGTCAAGTCTCTGATTCTGGTATTTGGTACTGTGCTTTCTCCCTTGTTTGGGTAGCCGAATTCTGAGGACTCTTGGCTTTGCTCCATACGTATGTCATTCTCCAACAGGCTGCCTTAAGCTTGTGTATTTAAATAGTGGTGAAAAAGAGAAAGTGGAAGCATTCATGGCCTTTGGAAGCTGAGGTTCAGAATAGACCGGAGTCACTTCCATCTCATTCTATTGGTTGTTGCAAGACACAAGGCCAACATAGAGTCAAGGGGTAGGAAATAGATCTTACTGCTTGAGAAGGAGTTATGAGCCAGCGCACTGCAAAAGGAGTGGATGCGAGAGGAGGGGAGTAACTGGGGACATGACTGTGACCACAGCACCCGAAGGAGCCAGGCCATGCGAAGAAACGGAAGGAAGAGCAGAGGAGATCTTTGGGAATTATACGGCCATGCTGAAACCTTTCATACCAATCAGATTCTAAAAGTAAATCTTTTCCATCCACATTTCTATGAATGAGATGCAGGGAACACTCTGTCGCCTCGCATTTGCCTGTTTCCTATTCATCGAGCTAGTATCTAATTTAATGTTACTTTCTCCGAGAAGCTTGTATAAATTACCTTCCTCTTAGCTAGAGAGTAAATTACGTGATTGTGCCCAACATTTTCCTTCCACGACACACAAGAATCTGTTGTTTTCGCTTCTAGACTATGAGCTCTGAGAGTACAGAGTCGATTCTACCATATTTTCCTTGCACCCCCCTGTGCCCCCACACCTAACCCCTGCATAGGGCAGAGTAGATGCTAAATACATTTCTGTTAGAAAATAAACACAAAGAGAAAACCGAATTAACAGATGAATGAATGTCAACTCGGATATGTATTAAAGAAAATGTGTACATTTGCAGATATCAATATTTTCTTGTGATTCCCACATCCTGCCAACATGATTTTAAATCTCACTCATTGCTACCAAGCAGAACTGAAACACCGTGAGAGGTTAAGATTACTTCTTGGTAGCTGTGTATAATGCAGCAACCAAGTATTTAAAGCTTGTACCTGATCTTGTCTCCAAATTCCATAAATGCAAACTCAAGGGAATCCAAAAATGGCTGTCGCATTGGCCTAAAATCTTTGTTTAAAAATGCACAGTGAGTTAAGCACAGGCTGTTGCACTAATAGTAGTCACACAGCCAGGGATAGCTAAAGAAAACCTCATATTGTATTTCCATGAGCTGAGCTTTCCAAAGGAAACATGCGTTCTTGGTCTTAGAAAAAGATCAGAGACTTTCCCAGTAAAATGACATGGAAACAGAATACGCTTTGCTCTGCTAGTTATTATAAACCAGCTTTGTACGAGGCGTTTTTATGCATTTTTAAATTCAATCCTCATAATGACCTACACAGCAAGATTTCCTTTATCTTTTCTGTAAAGATAGAGAAACTGGGGCACAGCAGTGTTATATAATTTCAAGTCATAACCATCAAAGTATTAATTTATTAATAGCATTGTAAAGCGTGATTTACTTGCACTAAAACAAAACAAAACAAAACAAAACAAAACTACATGGATTCATTATGGTTTGCCAGGAAATACTGTCATAAATACTGCTCCACAATTCCCAGCCCTGATGCCCAATTCTATCCTGCTCTCTTGTTTTTACTCCTCTAAACTTATGCACATGGGACTCTTTGTCTATGAAGGGCTGACTCATAAATTTTGAGTTATGGCTGCCAGGAGGCCTATCAGCAAAGTTAGCCAGTCATTCCAGCGTTATCTTATCGAGTATAGTAAATATGTTTCAGAATTTTCAAGAGGAATGCATCTTTCTTATAAATCCACCGAAAAAAATTCAGTTCTCAAAGACGACGCTCGTAGATTCCACTGCAGTCCCCTTTCTGAAGCCCAGTTTTCAGTTGCTTATATTAAGTGGCCCCCATTCAGCTAGATCTCTTTCCCAAGTATCTACTTAGGCCTTTGGCTAAACCCCCTACATTTCTGTAATCTTCCCAATCTTCAAAGACGTGATTAGAATACGAATTAGAGCTGCAAACGTCTTAAGAACCATGGTTTGGGGCACGTGTGTACTGTCATGGAGCTATAGCGTCCTCACCAACCCCAGCAACACGACCCAAGACTTCTTTTGCTGCACCTGCTTTACAAACGTCTCTGTCTCAATTCTGCTCAGTTCAAGCCTCAGCTTGAATGTCACTGCATATAGAAAACTTCTCTTCATTGCCCTAGACGAGTGATTCTCTCCGCTTTGCTGCAAAGAAATCTGCAAAGGAATCACGGTGATGACGTATTTATTGAGTATTGTGTTCCGGATACCGTGCTAAGTATGTCCAGATATTATCTCATTTAATTCTTACCTTGCATTCTCAGTGGTATCTGTGAATTAGGTACTATTATCATTCACACTTTATGGATGAAGCTCAGAGAGGTGAAGGAACATACCCACTGTCATCAGTAATAAAAATCAGAATCCAGATTTAAATCCAGATCTGCTGGATCTCAAACTTCAGTACTCAATCATTTAATACATACGTTTATCATAATATTTACTCTACAAATGTGGTATGCAAAAAATGGCACATTTCTTTTGTTTTCTTTAAATAAAATTAAATCCATATCTGTTTTTCACTTCTCTGAACTTGTGAACAAAGGATTCCTCTTGGATATGAAGGGCTGACTCTTGAATTGTGGTGGAAAGGTTGTCCTAGAATAGGTCATAGAAAAGCCCAGAACTTCTGAGAGCATAATATACAAGATGGCCTTTCTAGTCTTCAGCTTATACTGGTTATCATAGGGGAGTTTGTTTTTCAAACATAAAAAGCCCCTTGAAGTAGAGAAGTCTATATTTCAGAAGCTGGAATCAGAAAGCATCAAACCCAGCCTCACTGACAGCCCCATGCAAACCCTACTCCACTTGACCTCTCTCCCCATTCAAAGGCCAGACCACTTTGCCAGGATGCTGTGAAGCATTATTCTGCTGCTGGTCCTTTCCATTATTCGTGGAATGCCAGACTTCTGTGCCTCTTTCAGAGTTAAGAAATCTCCCTTCCTTCTTCACCATCAAAGATCCTGTGCCTCTCTCTAATCCCCACTTCTAGCCTTAGCATAGCCTTCTCCAGGAGCTACAGTCTCAAGAAAATGATAGCCAGGAGGGCAGATGTCTGCTGGCACCTGCTGTTTGCTTCTGCTATAGCCTAACCTCTTGTGCTTTAAGATCAAATTCATGCCTCTGCGGAATGGTCGTCACTTGATTTCACAAAACAGAAATTGTGAATTGACAGCCTTTATGTCTTACATGGCCAGAGAATGCAAATTATTAGAATCAATGTTGTTTTGAAAGTTGAGCTACATTTAAAAATTGGGAGTTTTCACATAATAGAAATTAAATCTTGGAACTTTTATCATTTCTCATGGTGAGCATCAGCTGGCACTGAGTAGCTTCTGCCCCCTAGAGATGTCCTGTGCTTTCCAGGTCATGTGCACTTCCATTGTTCAGCCTCGTTGTTTGTCAGTTTGCAATAGATTTTCTTTGTAATGGAGAAATATTTCTCTGTACTTATGTTTCTAACAAATGTTGGAATACATCACTTAGGCCACAAGGGCTTCAAATTTCAAAACAAATGGGGGAAAATTTTTTCTTTGTGAGAGCAAAGGACATTCCTAGCATAAAATGTGCAAGCACAACATGTCCGTTTCGAAGGAGCCACCTCTCCGAGTCCCCTGCCTCACGTTACCTGCCTGTCCTCCAGGCACCTCGTTCATATCCCACAGGGGACTCCTCAGAGCAGCAGAAACACACAAGGGTGAATGCACAGAAGCTCAGGTCTTTTAAGATCCTTCTATAGAGATTAAGTCAAGGTCTGTGAATTTACTTCCAAAAATGCATCTTCCTTCTTTATCCTATGAGGAAAGTTTTCTCGGTATATTTCTACTCATGTAATAACAATAATTGTTATTTTTAAAAAGATCTGGTATAACGTTGGTTTAAGACTCAAAGTCTCCCATTAAGTCCTCTATCTTTTCTTTTTAAGCCCATACTAATTTTCTGTTATTCAAATAACATTAAATGTACAGTAAACAGTATATAGGTAACACAGTATGTAAATAATTGAAAGGAAAATAACACATTTAATTATAATCTAATTTGTGTTGAATGGTTTTGTGTCACAGAAAAGCACAGTACTATGTTTTAGTTAGCCTATGGTATGTGTGGTGGGGATCAGGGGGTTCATTCCTCCAAAACCATTGCAGAGCTGGATATAAGCTGCTTGGAAATTTTTTGCTGATCGAATCAGTGATTGAATTCCAAATTTTGGTTAATACCGTACTTACTTGTACGATCTCTACTTTTTCTCATTATTTTCATGAGCATTTGGGTCCCAGCCCTCCACTGCCTTCGAGAATCACCCTCTAGGGAATGACTGTTTTACTGAACAACAGTGACTTTAATAAAGTACCACGGCAACCGGTGGCCACGTTAATTAGAACTGAGATCTGACACATGCCTTTGCTTTACTTCAGCAATTTCTCTGCTCCTCAAAAGAGCTGTTAAGAACAACTATTTCAAGTGGCTAAACCACTTTGGGTAAAGCAATAGTCTGTGACTGGTAGCAGTGTGAGTGTGTGTGTGTGTAAAAGCAAGTGTGTGTGTGTGTAGGCAGGAGGAAGAGAGAGAGGGCACAAGCCAGAGGCTAGTGGAACTATGACATTTTCTAGATTAGTATTGACACATTTTAGCCTCTTTCTTTTCAGAAAAATAAAAACGGCCAACTCAACAGACATTTTTCCTTTTCTACTTTTTTTTTTTTTATAAGGATCGACTCGATGGATATAATTGTAGTGTTATGTTTGGGAGGCACTGACTTTTAAAAGTGCAAATAATTGCAATGCTCTTTTGAACATGCATGCGAACAGCTTCGCTTTCACGTAGGAGACCCTAACTTGTGCCGAAGGTATATAAGTGACTATACATTTGCCCCTACTTTTCATATTTCTTTTAATGTAGATACAAAAACGTCTTTTTTTAATCAAAAATGTAACAAAAATCTTTATCAAAAATGTAACAAAAATCTTTTTTTCCTTCATCTTTGTTTACCACCTTCACAATCTAACATGGAGAATGTGAGGGACTACGGATACGTATGTCATTTCTTCTGGTCAGTAGGCAATTTACTGCTCTACAAACAGAGCTGAAAGACTCAGGAGAGCAGATTTAAATGCCATAAAGCAGAAGAGATGCTTCAGGAGTTTGCTGTGGAAGAAAGTCAAAGTATGTTACAGATTCTGTTCACACTTTGAAAATATTGGAAGGGTCATGTCGAAGTGTCAAAGATGTAAATATATACTACTCAATTTATTCAACTTACTAAGCGATCAGTACGAGTTCATCGTGGGCTGTCTCATTGTTTTGTCTTCATTTATATCATAGATTCTTCATCCTTTGCCCACATTTTGAAATGATTGGATTCCCCAGGGCCCAATCTCAGTTTTCTTCTCATTGCAGTTTCTTGTTCTCTTAGTTCAGAATCTTCTAGTTTTAACCATTCCAATGGTCTTTAGTCTCCATCTCTAATTCCACTAAATCTCTTCACCTCCAGACCTGTTATTCCAACTCTCTACTACCTTCTCGGTTAGATGTCTCAGAGCACTTCCAACTTAAGTCAAAATTTAAGTCCCAACTGACTCATCTCATATTGACTGCCTCCCAGTCAGTCACCTATGCTTGGAGCCATGGAGTCAACATAAGACCTTTCGTGATGAAACTGAATTACAGTATACTTATCTTTAAAAATTCTTTAGATGACTATAAAATATCCACCACATAATGTTCAACACCGAACCATGATGTGGCAGATACTGTCCATTGCTTATGCAATATCATCCCCCGCTTATCCCTGCAAACAGACTATTAATTTCATTTCCAGGTACAAGGCTGAGGCCCCTTGATTTAAGAGAAAGAAGGATCTTCTATAAGCCCCTAAAATTCCCATTTCCATTCATTCAGCCACTGGTCCAGAAGACATGTTCTCTAGTTCTGACCAACTAATTGGAGGGAGAGGCCACTGGGGTCTGACATGCCCAGAACTGTCAAGGCACAGCCTGTGATTACAGAAAAAAATCAAGGTAAGCAGAACAGAAGAGGTAGAAAGATAGAAAATTCCTGGGTCTTTAATGACTCACTTAATGGTTGCAAAATCCCAACAGTGCCTACTTATCTTCAGATTGGGTACTATACGAGCTAACATTACATAAGCCACTGCTAACTAGTACTTGGTGGCTAAAAGCATTTCTGTCTACTACACGAGGTTCTTCAGAGTTCTCACTATCTGTCCCCACCCTACTTTGCAGCTTCTTCAGTCCACCTTCCCCCACCCTTCACACCAAACACAACAGGTTCCATTCACAGCACTTTTGATTTTCACTCAGAAGGCAGACTTCCTCCTTCTCTGTCTTCTTGTGAGCAGCCTTAATATTTCAAGCTCTAGATCAAATGTTGCATCCTCAAGTAATCATCTTTTTATCTACCTAAAGCCCCTGATTGTTCTTGCCAAAATCATACTCTCTCACAAAAAAATCAATCGAATTTTTGTTTCGCATATTATTTGTGTATAACGCATTACATTTTAACGATCCATCTGTCTGTCTTGCACTTGACTTCGATCACCAAAATGTGAAGATGCCTTATTCATCATCGTGCTCCCAGATCCTAGAACAGTGGCTGTTACACAATAAACACTCAGGCAGTGCTTCGGTTTTTATAAAATATATCTTTGGTCACAATAGGAACAGACATTGTTTATGTTTTTTAGTTAGAACCGGTATAGGTCTTGATAGTTTATTTTTAAATACAAATAATGAACCTAAAACTAATCATAATTTTCAATTAAAGGGTGATGTCATTGGGAATTTTTTTCCTATAAAATGCTATTGGTTCTGTATGTTTCTTTCTTTTTTTTTTTTTGACAAAATGAACAGATATCTTTTTCTCATGCACTTATAGCTATTTATACTTTACTATCAAAAATAGATTTTTAAATTTCTGCTACATTCACATAATATTCCTCCTCTTAGATTTAAACTCAGGTTATTAAATTGGTTATCCACATGACACATGATATGGCTGCATCACCAAAGCTTTAAAGTAAATTTTTGAATGTGGGGAAGTTATTGCTCTGCCTCTGCCTGGGGACTATTATAGAAACATCTCTTACCAAATACAAAAATGATTAATCTTATTTTGATTTTAACTTGTGCATGCCTATCAGAGAGAACACAGGCTAAATTCATGTAAACTGCTTTCCAAGATGAGTATTAGAGTTGAAAAGAACATTAAAGGATTGGCCTTTTCTTCAGAGCCCTATGCTCTTAAGGGGTAGAAACCTGAGGAGGCTGCTTGCTTATTTGTCATTTGTTTCAATTGACAGCTCTCTATGAGTCCATCCTGTAGATGAATCAGTTCAAAGCAAATATACACTACTTTAAAAAAAAGTTTAATAATATTTATTTATTAAAGATGCAAAATTGCATTGCAGATTTTGACTTAATCCAAATTTAAAGGAGTATTGGATTAGAATTTTCTAAATCTTTTGACTTAGATTTGGAAACTTAGTACCATGACGGTTCCTGTCTTCAGCTCACCTCTTCAGATGTCTCATAATATCTATTTTCTCGACTGCCTTCAGATTATTTTTGTTACATTTTAATCCTCAATTTTACTTCTGTTAATTTTTTTTCCAGTTGCCTAAAATCTTTTTTGAAGCAAAGGAGGCATAAACTTTAAATCATTTAAACTTCATAAATTAAGGTTGCTTTAGGTGAGGACTCTGGATATAGATGAAATTTGGTACTGGATGCTTCGAGTTGTCAGGGCTACTACATTGCATAGCTCCAAGAAGTATCATTCACTTCTCTATTGTTCACATGCATAATACTCCCCGGAGTGGTCCAACATATTGTTACATTCCTTTGTGTGGAGGGCTATTTATACTGTCCCTATGAGTGAACAGAGATATCCTTGGCTATGGTTCTCCAAGTGATAATCGCATAAAAGCAGTTTCTAGAGACACAAGGAATTCCTGTCTGCAAAAGGATTATCGTTCTTACCTGAGCTGTGGTTTCCTGCTAACAAAGTGGGGCTCACAGAGCATCTTCCTAGTCTACTGGTGACCACGGGCGGCCCCGGTGTTCCATCCCATTCCTGAGCTTTGACAGGCTCTCTGGAAGATGCCCCGTGATGTCCTCTCTCCTTGCTGTCCAGCTTTGGTAGAGGTTCCGTGCTGTGGCTTCGTACTTTCAGCTCCTCTGTCGATTCTGTGTATTAATTAAAATTACATCTCATTAAACAAAAGTCAAACCTTACCCAGGTTTTATTTTTAAAATTAAAGAACAATTTTCTAAAATGCTTTCAATTTATTTTGGGGAATTTAGATGTGCGTTGATCATTACAATATTTAAATAAAACAGGGTCAGAGATCACACTTTTTTTTTGAGGAGTGCGGGTAATATCGTTGGGAAATAGTTTTCTCTTTGGAAAAGGAGAAGCTCAATGACTCTTGATCCTTCTTTGTTAACTCTTCCCTGTGCTCATCTTCAAGAAAACTTCTTAAAGAGCACTTTACACTCACTCTCTTTACTGTCTCATCTTTCCTCCACTCCACCACCCGCTGTGACAAGAATTCATTCCAGTCACTCTACTAAAACTGCTTTTGCTAAGATCGCCTAGTGCCTTCAAGATGGCAAATTCAGAAGACATTATTAAGCCATTTGACAACTCCTTGATTACTCTCTTATTTACAGCTTTAATTCTCTAGGCTTCAGTGATGGTCCATCTTCCTATGTTGTGTTCTATGTCTTACACGTTTCTTTATCATCTCTAACTTCTCTTGCTTCATGGTTGTTAGCCACTGTTCTTCCTGTTCTATCTTTCTGTGATTTTATCCTCCAAGAGTCAACTAGCAATTGAATGGATGGTTGTTAGTGATTTCTAAATATTTTATCATAAGCCTGGACCATTCTCCAGAGCTTTAGATCAAAAAAAAAAAAAAAAAAAAAAAAAAAAAAGAAAGAAATCCAACTGCCTGCTGGATGAGTCCATCAAGATGCCCCATAGAAAATACAAATTTAACATTTCAGATACTGAATTGACACCATATTTCACTAAACTAATGGTTCCTCCTGTTCAGCCAATCATCAAACTAAAAGATTCCTCTCCCTTTCTTTAACCACTACTACCCATTAGTCAGTAGATTCTGCAGAATTTATTTCTGAATATCTTGTTCTCCCTTCTGTTCCACTTTGTATCACATCTACCTCAACTTCTCTGGTTCAGCCTGTAATCAGCACTCTTGAATTACTGCAACTTGTCTCCTTTATTGTGTCCTTGTCTCCCCAAAGTACAAGCTCCAAAGCATATGTTGCCAAAGTGATCTGCTTAAAATGCAAATACAATTGAAGAACTTCAGAGTTCCGGTCAAGATGGCAGAGTAGAAATTAAAAAAATAGGTTGGCTCTCAAATATTAAAAAAAGTTATTTCGACATAAAAAATGCCAATATGATCAATTATTATTTTAGGGGATGGATATGGTAGCCATTGCGTAATGCATGCACAGAAGTGATCAGAAACACATGAAATAAAGATGATTTTAAGAGTACTATCTTCTTGCTGCCATGAGAACAGTGTTATTTCAGGAAATAGCCATCCTGTAATGCACATAGAGAGGAGTTTAAATACAAAAATGAACAAACAAAATGTAATTTTACTCATAATGTACTCCTGACTAAAATTCTTCCAGAAGCTTCCTGTTATCCACAGAAATGTCTATGTGTCTTGTTATGAACCACAAGATTCTCCACCATCTCTCTCTTCTCTTCCTTTAGAAATTTTTCACTTCCTGCCTGAACAATATATTCAAGAAACATCACCAAGTTGGTTGTAGCTTCCTTCTCTCTACTCCACCTCTAGCAAAAACAGTGCTGTTTCAGACAGCTACTGCCTCTTACCTCGTCTGCTTTGAATAGACTTATAGCTCGTTTTTGCTCAGCTAATCTACTCAGTCCCAGGGTATATGGTCATCTCTGCACTGACATTGTCTTATATTACCTTTCTTTCTATTTGCTCTTCTCAAAAGGCTCTGAGTTCTTTAAAGGCAGGCTCTGAATTTTGTTTTTTGCTTCCCCCCACCCCCCGTTTGGTGCCTCCAGAACCCTTAGCATATTGCCTGATAGGCAATCAATTAATTAATTAATTAAATAGGTCTCTCAACTCTGCTGGCATCTTTCTGATGTGTGTAGGAAATACAACATTCCTAACAGAACAAGAGAATTGACTATTATAAATTATGAAAGGAGCACAGAGCTAATACTATTTTTAAAAATCTGGTTACCTAACAGTCACAAGTTGTAAAATTCACCAGATTGAAATTTTAATTCAAGTAAGGAATCTTTGAGAAAAACTGTAGTGAAAAAAAAATCACAGAAATGATTCACTGAACCTGTATTTTGTTTTCTTTGAATGTAGGTTCAAATACTCATCATATTGCAGAACGACAATGCCAATGTCATACTTTGTTTCCCTATCACCTGCATCTGTGGGGCAGAGACAACAGTTTGTAATACCATAAGCAGCCCTATGTGAAAGAAGGATCTGAGAGTTCCAGCTTTGCAGCCTTAGCCATGGTCTTGGGTTGATGACCTATGCCATTGAGCACTTCATTTCTCCTCTTGGAGTCTCATTTTCCTTAACTGCAAAATGTAGATAACGCCAGCCTTGCCTAACTCCCCCATTTTAATTTGAAGGCTCTAATAATATTCAACACTGGAAGATATTTTGAAAACTAATAAGTGTCACACATATAAAAAGCCGTATTAACTTAAATAAATTCTAGTAATTTTTCTTTTACGGATTTCTTCTTTCTACATTTGGACTAGATAATCACTGAGAGACTGAATATACACATGGAAAATTTCCAGACCACATATAAAAACAGAACTCTAAACCTTTATCTAAAGTAACCAGCTCAGGAAGCCAACTTAACACTCTTTAAGTCCGACTTCAGGGATTCAGACCACTTTCTCTAGCAACCAATCCGGGAAGTCAAACAATAACCTGTGTAACAAATGACCCAAAACAGCCAGGACTTTTGGCCCAAGTTCTAAAATAGGGCCAAACAGAGAAAGTAGACTATATACCCAAAATTAATCATGGAGGCTGCCTCGCTTCTAGTTAGCCTGCCTAGAGCTTTCCCAGGCTGATAGCCTCCATTTGGGGCACGTCCGAAGCTTTTTCCACCATAAGCTTTCCCACTCTTCTCCCTGCCTTTTAGTCTCTGTCAGACATAAGTGGTAGTGGCTGACTGCCTGTTATATAGCAAGCTCTGAATTAATAGCCTTTGCCTGTTCTCATTTGTTTGGTCTTCATTTACTTCTACATTACGATAGCCCCTTCCAGCTCCAAGATGCTCTGCAGTTGTGTAAACACATGCCATGAGCATCCTTCTATGAAACAGAACTTAAACCAGGAGGTTAGCTTCATAACGACAACCTTAGAAAGGTTCCTGGTCTTTAAATGGTCCAGTATATGAGCCTAAGTCCCAGTTACACTGATATCAAATATAAGAAGTCAAATATTTTACAAGAAATATACTCCAGCATAATGACTACAGCAAAACAATTTAACCAACACTTGCTTTTCAGTGCCCTAAGTCAAACGAGATAAAACAAGTATCAGAAAAGAATATCTAGATTATTTCCAAGCTGTTTATTTACAGTTTCAAAGAAAATGTGCTCTGGCTTCCAACTGTCTCAGCCTCAAATCCTAATGACCCATCTGTTTCACCTCACCTTCTCCTCCAGATTTTAAACAAATCATTGGGATGCTCGCTTTATTACTGACTTTTCTATTTCTTTCCATTACCATCATTAAACATTTATCTTCTTTTTTTTCTACACACACACACACACACACACACACACACACACACATACACACACACACGTCTTCTACTATTGGAATTAAAACTAACCAAACTAAAAAAATGCTCAAACTTAACCTTGGGTCCAATATTTTTGCAGATTAGGACAACATTTTAAATATAAAAAGCTGAGGATGCGTGTCAAGGCACCTCCACCAACATCAGTTTCTTTGTTCTCATTCAAATTACTTGCATACGCATACCAGAGAAGTGTCACTTCAGTCTCAAACCTCAACTAAATAAAAGCCCAATGCAGCTCTGAAAACAAAAAAGGAGTCTTTTTTCTCTTCCTTCTTTGTTTTCAAATCCCAGAGGTTAGTCTTAGGTAAATTTTGGCAGATATATTTAGAAATACTCGAACAAAAGAATTGAAGAAACTGTGCTGCTTAGACTGGTACCTTAACATCGGCCTCCTAAATAAAATTCCGAGCTGAAAAATCTGTAAGAAAATCATTAATGTATTTATTGAGCATTTTCTTTGAGAATAAATCCAGTTTCCCATATAAATTCAAGAAAAGCTTCCCACACGATGCTTTTTCTAATTAAAATAAATGTGAAAATCTTTAAAACAGCTGTTGAAAAGAAACAAATGGAAAGTGGACAATTAGACAAGAAATATATACAGTAAGACGCATTGAAAGCTCAAAGACATCTATTCAAAGGAATAAGGACACATTTATCCGTGTCCATATAATTCAATGTTTTCTTAAAGCCTGTTGAAAAAAAATGATATTAGTAACATAAATTTTTTCGAACAAGATCAATCTTAGATAACTGTGGTCAAGTTCTACGTGGAATCTAAGTTCTTTCAGTGTTCAGTTACAGGCCCAGTGTGTAGCCCAAGGGTCAACTACATAGAATGTGGTCATCCTCTATACATAGAAGAATAAATGACTGAATGTTAACTAGTCACCTAAAATCTGATTCATTTTGAAATCTGATCTTGAATGAAAATCTTGCTGTAAAAAAATACATGTATTAGTGCACTGCATTTGTCATTAATCTTGTGTGTTTTGCATATTATTGTCTTAAACTTTTAAAGCATTTAAATTGAAGAAGGATGAATAAGAATAAACGAACAGGAGCAATCCTTTCATGATCAAAATATTCTCTTCAGAATTCCAATCTGTCATACCTCATGCTGCTAATGCTGAAATTCTTTCTCAAAGTTTTCCCATTTTTTTGCCTCTTCATGCTGTCTCTGTGTCTACATTTGTCTCTCTGGCTTCTATCTCATCGTTCTTCTCCATTCCTGCCCTGGACCCTGAGGCACCTATAATTACTTGGCTCCCCAGGTCTATGGCTTTCATCACCAGGCCTGCCCCAAACACTGAGTTTTCTGAGAGTCTCTGATTCACTCTGCTTCATCAACATTCATTCCATCAGCAACAAAATGGTACTGAGGATTCTTATAAATTTCCACAACCTCGAAATCCCTCTCAAGCTCTAGAGACAAAGAAAGCAATATAGTACTGATGGGCTTTTACATATGACTGTCTGGGGGACCCCAACATGTTAAAACTGACAGCATTATCCTTTCTACAAACTTTTTTTCTGTCTGGAAAGGTCATGTAATTGTTGATTTATATATATCTGGTTCCACCACCAGACTGTAAGCTTCTAATGACTGAAGACTCACTACCTGATAGAGTCTACAATGAGAATAGATGGGGTGAAGGAACTCATGCACGCTTCACCCAGGAAAGTTAGCTAGCTATTATGTTACCTAACCCCATCTTTGCCCATGACTCACAGCCTCTCCTTCCACCTTGCCAGTCTCCCAGCACATGGGCTATGGCCTGAATCAACAACTGTCACTAACAAACATGAGTTAGTTACTATGGCCAACGTTATGTTCTTTGTTAACCTATACATGTTTCTAATGGACTTGCTAATGATAGATTAGAAAACAACAGATTTGCTGGGGAAAATGAGTATTATTTGGAAATACGTCCATTAACACTGTTTTCTTAGAGAAACAGAATCCCATTTTCTTTACTTATTTTGCAATATTTAAAAGAATTAATCTGCCACATCGTTTCATTGTTTCTATGAACATCTAGATGATTCAGATGATTTAGACAAGAGGCTTTTATATTTGTGGTTTGTGACTGCTGTCGTTCTTGAAATTTCACACTCATATTGGGATTTCCTGGTTATGAAATATGTACTCTAATTGTGCCTGGCAATACAGGGACCAAAGCTTATGTTGCTGATGAGCATTGGAGCTTCCTATGAACAAGAAGAATGCTTCGGAATTGTTCCCTCTTATTGCCATAATCAGCAAGATCAACATCTATCCATTCTATTCCAACTGCTGAATGGTGAAAATAATGAAAGGTGATCAAGGCAGATTAATTAGGCAGAAACAACAACACATTTGAAGGCAATGAACTAAATTGCATTATTAGATGGGTATTAGATTCACTCATCAAATTTTAGAGCTGAAAGGGAGGACCTTGGAAATTACAATTGCAACACAGAAAGCTAGGTGTATATATGTCTTTGCTGAGACGGTGTCCTACCTTTGGGAGAACAGTTCTAGGAAGGGGGAGTTCCCACCTCATGGGTAAGTCTGTCTCAACTGTGAACATTTTTAATTGCTAGAAAGCTCTTATACAGAGCTGAAGTCGGCCTCTCTCCAAGAAACACCATTTGTTGGTTGTTGGTAGTCCTGTTTCTGGAGCAACTCAGAACTAATGTGTTTCTTTCTTTCTATTTTTCTTTTTCTTTTTTTTTTTAAGTAAACACCCTTTAGAATCTAGAGTGATGAAATCTCTCCTTGGTCACAACTCCTTCAGATACAAATCTAGAATTCTCGCTCTCCTGGTTACCTTGGCCTGGACACTCATTGCATGTCATGGTATCTTTTAAAACTGTGGCATTTGGAGCTGATCGGAGCCAGACAGCCTGAATGGTTTACCCGCAAGTCCAGGTGAGCACCAGAGTGCTCCTGCAATTCTCTTATCTCTAGAGTCTCCTGGGAAAAATAGAGCAAAGGCTCTATGTCTCCACAATAAACGGGCACCAGGGAGCAGGAATCTTTTTTTTTTTTTTATTGCTTCTCTCTCATATGAACTCTGCTGTTTGGGCTAGTTATGTCAATTCCAACATCTAAGGGATGCCTTCCCTTCAAATATAAATAGAGAAAGAGTAATAGCTCAGAGGTCTGGAGATATCCTGGTTTTAAATAAAATTGGAAAGAAAGTCAAGGTTTGTGTTAAGAAGGCACATAGGATAAATCCTTGGTTTTAATAAAACAAATGAGGCATATTTTTTAATAAAAAAATAAAGTAGATGGGGCACATTGAAGTAAGATAGACTACGTAAAGAATTCTAATGATTTTACAGGTGTAAAAAATAGCTCAAAGCCTTTGCACAAGTTGCTCAAGGTCACACAAATGGCAATTAGCAGAGACCTGATAAAGAGACAGGTTTCCTGGCCACGCCTACCATCTATCTACGTGTCACCATAAGTCACTGGAACTCAGACGCTGACATATTCAACATTTCTTTTTCATGGCATGGAATAATCAGTAGAATGTCAATGACCATGATTGGTGTTTAAAACTCTCAAAAAAACATCCAGGTGATTTAATTATTCACTTTTTTTTTTTTTTAAATCATCAAGGTGTGTGAGGATTGTAGAGATATTGTCAAATTACCTTTACCTACAAAACCTTCACTGAAGTCATCAGGCATACCTCAAATGTTGACCTACTTTAGTAGCACTGTCTTTAGGAAATTCTAGTATTGTAGGGCAATGACAGACAATTTGCTCAGAGAATGCAATTTATATTTTCATTTGTTCTTGCAATGCAGAAGCTAAGATAACCTGTGGGCAGAGACTAGAAAGAAGCTGAACAAATCTGTTTGCTCCCTCTAGGCATCTGGTTAAACCATGCTTCTCAGCATTCTTTGCAGTTAGAGAAAGCCACATGACTGAGGTCTGGCCATGAGAATGTGGGTGGAAGCAATGTATGCTATTTCCAGGTCTGGTCATACAACTTGTCACAAAATCCTCATCCTCTTGTATCCCCTCTGCTGCTGGCTGTGATTTTTTGAGGTCCTCATTGTTGGAAGAGCCTCTAGATAGAAACGTCCCAGTAACGATAGAAAGAATTGCTCATCTTCTAGTGAACCCACTAATTGATTGTCACATGCCTGTGATATATGTCATGGCCTATGACATGAACAAGAGATGTCATATTATATTAAGCCACTGAGGTTTGCTATAGCAGTTGGACTGCCCTAATACAGATTTGAATAGATATTATTTTACATTTTCCCTCCTATAAAATATAGTCTAAATGTAAAATCCTTGAGTTTCTAATGAGGACAATATTTTTGTTGGCATACTGACAGAAAAATAAAGGGCAGAGAGATTAAATTGCCAAATACAGTACAAGAATTCAGCAAGCAATGCTTCTCTCTTAACTCTAGTTGTACTAAAAATACTTTACAAGGCTAATAATATATTTTCATTAAATATTTAATAAATATTTGAATACTATGCTTCAATAAGTATGTGCTGAACGTGTGAGTGAATGAGCCTCTGAATGATCATTCAAAAATCTTATATATTTTGTTTATATTTATTTGAATGAAGATGATGCCCTCTAATTTTTTTCCAAATATTTTTTTCATCTAAAAGAGTGCAAAGAGCAAAATTCTAAGAAAAAAAATTAAATAAGATTTTTGAAAAAAAAAATTTCACAAAGGAAATATTGATGATTTCTTTAACATAAAAATAATTTAGATTTAAATAAGATATATTCGGGAGGAATAATATGAATTAAAATTATTACTTCCTAGAATATCAAAATAGTGAACTATTACAGAATGGGGCTGAGACAATCTGGGATCAATTCTCAGGTCAGTTCAATAAAATATCTCTTCCTGAACTTTAGTTTTCTCAGGTAAAAATATAGATTTGAAGTAAATTATTTCTAAGTATCCTCCTAAGTCTATAATTTTATATCTCTATGATAAAAATTTCCTATAAAAAGCAAAATAGCTCATAAAGTTTCAATAATATCATAATGTCTGTTCTAAACTATACCTCCACTTTATATTTCAGGATTTTTTATATCTTTAAGGTGACTTTTTATAGTTTAATTTTTATTTCAATCAAATCCCAATGAACTATAACATAAATTGAGAAAGTGCACTCTTAAAAAACATTCATGATTTGTTTAGGATCATTGATAAACCCAGGATCCAACTTTTTTCCTGCCACCTGATTAGCAGACATGAATTAAATAGGGGTCCTGGTTTAAAGAATACTCTCAATGTTTTTTTCCTATCCATAAAAACATTAAAAAATTAAAAAGTAAATGTTTCCTAGTTACTATTGGAAATGCAGAAATCCAGCTCAAATAATGTCTTATCACATCAGCAGCAGCACTGTGATTAGAGTTTTAATGGAATCAGTGGCTACTGTGGGTCAGATGCTGCACTAGACTCTTTACGAATGATATTTCCAATCTTTATGTAGTCTTCCCAGGCATATGTAATGATTGACTCCAGTATTCAGAAAAAGTGGGGGTCTTGTTGATTAATAAGTTCTCAAGGCCAATCAGAGATGGCTAAGTGGAGGAACCAGGATTTGAACTCACATCTGTCTGAACGAATAGCCGTACCAGTGAGGCTTCATTTCGTTTTGTTTTCTTTGGATTATTTTAAGAATTATTTACCTTATTTTTTAAAAAAATGAAAAAATTTCTTTAAAAAAAATTGAAGATTGTATAAATAGGGGAATTAATACGATGAGATTTGGGAGAAATCAGCTGCGGTCTATATAGATTACATACGCCTCACTCTATAACACACTGCAACGCACATGTTACAAAGGAGTCCACAGCTGTTTTCAGATGGGATGGAGATCGGATTAATATTCTTGTAGTACACTGTGTAATCTAACCCAGAGTTATCAAGTGATATTTATTTGTAACAGTGAACGAAGTCAGAAAACAAAGAACGTTCATTTTTCTATGCCTGCCTTTAGCAATTAAATCTGACATATTTTTTGATTGCTTTGATAGAAAGGTCACGTGAAGAAAAATATAATTTTTCTAAATTGTTATTATTTTCAATCCATTATAAAACGTATATGCCTTGCTCCATCTGTGCAGACGTTTTATGTACTGGGCACTGTGACAGTGAGAGAATAGGTCAGGGAACTAAGACATTGTGACCTCTGCCCGCATGGGGCTCCTACTTTGAGAGAGAAAACAATTACAGCAGTGGTCCTCAACTTTTTTGGCACCAGGGACCAGTGCTCCTATGAGAATCTAATTCCTGATGATCTAAGGTGGAGCTGAGGCGGTGATGCTAGCACTGGGGAGCGGCTGCAAACACAGATGAAGCTTCGCTTGCTTGCCCGCCGCTAACCTTCTACTGTGCGGCCCCAGTTCCTAACAAACAGGCCACGAACTGGTACCAGTCTATGGCCCATGTTTGGGGACCCCTGAATTACAGAAACTAATACTGGATTAGAGCTCTGCTAAGGGCAACGAGGAGAGATGGTAGAGTACAATGAAAGTAGAATAGATAATTTTTCCTAATTGTGAGACCAAGAAATCTTGACTAAATAGTGATTTGAAGAATGGCAAGGGGAAAGTAGGGGCATGTCAGATGAGTTTTGCAGCCAGGGGAAATGAACTGTTCAACACACGTGACTCTTTCCTTGGATCTGTCGTCCCAAAAGCTGATCCCGCCTAACAATGAGCTTCCAGCTTGACAAAATGGCACACGTAAATGCATTCAAAAGAAGGGTAGAAGGGAACAATGGTTTAGGCTCCATAATAAGTTTAGCCTGTCTAGAAGAAAAGGTTGATATTAGAAAAGAATGGGTCTTGAATTTACATAAAAAAGGAAAAAACAAATTAAAGAGGGTTTTGAGTGACAGGCTATAGAGTTTGCATTTATTTTTGAGGAGCAGAGATGCCATCACTGTTAAAGAAAGAACCTCCCAGGAAAAGTGTGCAAGAGGGACTAGGAGGAAGATGTGTGAGATGTCCCTTTGAGTTAGAGGCTCATCACTAGGATCATCTCATCTCTGGGCACATGAAATCCACAGATTTCCAGATATCACCATCTCAACACCACCATGTTGCCAACTTCTTAAACATCCTTTTTAATGAAGTGTACCAGCATAGATACAAAGATGCAGAAATACAAAATATTTTGTAGCATATCTTTCATAAACAATTTTTAGTGTTTGCATCCAATGCAGATAAACTTGTGACTACCTACCAGTTAAAGATCATTTTTTAGAATTGGAAAATCCATCCTCTGTTCAATGACGAGATAATCATGTTTTATTAACCAACCTTATTGTCTGGTCTTAATCTGATATCAAGATTTGGAGGAAAAAAAAAATACTAGACAAGGTTATATTGAGAATTCATTAAATAACTACCCTGAACCCACAGTCAATTTTCTGCATATTAAAAATGGAACATAATTAGGGAAAGTGTCCTTATTGTTCAACAATCCTTTTTACTTCAAAATAGTGCATGAAAATGCAAATGTCTCCCTATAATTTACTACATTAAATATGCATGCCTTCAGCTCTCCTTGGCTCCTATAATACCAACAGCAGCCCTTTACTTCTTTTCCATTTAGGACCTGACATTACTGAAACTCATTGTCCTCTATATCAAACTCTTCACATATTTGACAGAGAAAATGCTGATAAAAATCTTTGGAAGGGACAAATAGAATTCTAAAATAATTGATGAACAGTGTTAGGGTTATAAAACTTTTATAACTTGGGTCAGGCACTCGTTTGACTTCGGATGTTTTAAGATATCTATATCTTTTGACAAACTCCAAAATCGAATGCCAGAAGTTATAGGAGACCTGACGACAGAGTCATTCTTAAGTAGGACACAAGGCAGCAAATTAACATAAAGCCAACAATCTAAAAAAGAATCATCTTAAAGAAAGGAGGCCACAGGGACTCAGGCATATGTGCTTTTTACATTTTCCTTCCTCCCTACAACCATAGTCCCAGCAATGGTGAATAGAGACTGGCAAAGTACAAAGATCTCTGGATTTAATTGTTGGGGAAATTTGACCCTGGTATCAGTTCTGCCATCATCTGAGTGACATTGGGTATGTGTTTTTACTTTCCATGCTTCCAAGTACTCATCTCTCGAATAGAGGATTTAAACAATAGATGCCTTCTGGATTCGAAAGTTTACGGGAAAAAAAAGAAGTAGTTAAATCTTAAAAGTGTATACTTCATTTCCTTAGAGTGAAAAGAGATTCATGTGCACCTAAATACATTACAAAAATTGTATTTGGTGAAAATGTTCCCCTACGGAAGCCTGATGTTCCTGAAACTACAACCTTGGCTTGTTTTAAGGAGATTTTCAGACTAATTAATGATACTATAGGACAGAAGAGAGGTGGTTTTACATACAAAACATCCTTAGGTACCGCCAACAGCATGAACAATCACAAAGCCGAAATGCAGAAGAAAAGATGCCAAGTTCAAGGAGAAGTAACAATGGTATGAAGAGAATAAAGAAACCATGGCTATAATTTGAGTTGCTCTTTTGTGATACACTCAAGAGGATTTGGCTTTCTGAGCAGAATCACTGCTTACTAAAGCCGTAAGGAGAAAGTAACAAATTATCTATCAGATGCAAAGAATTAAAATTAACTTTTTCTTCTATAGGAAAAAAAATGTGGAATTCTATGGATGTCTCGACAGCATTTGTTTTCCTCTATTTTTTTAAGTGGTGATGTCAGAAGAATCCTTCGAACAATAGGAGAGAAAGAGAATGACTAGAAAGATCAAAGCAATATTACTAGACATTTTATAAATTGAGAAGACTTTAATGCAGAACATTTTTATATATCCTCAAGACTGAGTTAATGTGCATAGGAAATTACTATTAGGCATTTGGGATCATAATTGAAGTTCCTGTTGCATGGCTTATTGCCACATTTTTATAGAAATGGCTTAGATGTCATTTGAGGACATAAAACTGGCTCTAATAATGCAGCGCATGGATTCATTCCATCGATTTAGAAACCAAGTGCAGAGGGTTCATACCTCTGAACGCCGTGATCTGGGAAGTCCCAACCACAGCATTGTATGGTGTAAACAGAGTTGTTTTAGGGGTAGTGAGACCCTGGGTACCAGTTCAGACTTAGCCCCTAATTAGCTGTGAAGCCTTGGGCAAATCACTTTCCTCTTCTGAGTCTTCATTTGCTTACCTTTAAACGCAGCCTCTGGACTCAACAATTCTCAAGTTTAGGATTTTATTAATAAATACCAGAATACGTTCTATACTAGAGGTTCTCAGTCCCATGTGATTATTACAAACAATTGGGGAATCTTCACAAACCACAGTTAAATCACTGAGGGTGGAGCATTGACATTGGTAATTTTGAAAATCTCCCCAAGAGTTTTTAAAGTAAAGCCAGGGTTCGCAACCACTGTTCCATACTTAATGGAACATTTTAAGCAACGTTTAATATACTTTTCAATATTCTTTCAGTAGACTGGCTGGGTCCATTATTTCCCTAGTTTTCCCTGTATTAGCTGGAAGTATTCTAATTATCCTTCCTTACTCAAGAGAAAGGAAAAAGAGTTTTAAAAGGAAGGAGCTAATCTATTTTCTATCTATTAGAATTCTTTGAAAAAAATTTTATAGGTGAAGTAGAAAAATGTTTGATCACATCAAATTTTAAGATGATCGTCATTATTTATTTATTTATTTGCATTATGATTATCCCCCATCTTCATAAATAAGAAAAGATGAAACCGTCAAAGCTAAGAACACACAAAGGCAATCAGTGAGTGGGTGGGTGAAAAATTGTTGTTGAATTTTGATTCTTTTACTTGGCTTCTTCAGCTAGGATGCCTTATAAACAACAATGAAACCAGCAGCTTAGAAAAGATAACCGATTTTTAAATCATCATTAGAAGATAAAAAGTCATTGATCTAAGGATAGCCAAAAAAAAAAAAAAATTCATACTTACTGTTATGTTTTCTATGCCTATGAGTTTTTTGTTTTTTTTTTAAGGTCATAGTTTCTTCCTCTAATTTTTGAAGGAAAGACAAGCTTTTTCCCAGTAGGTAGGAGGTGTGTGGGTAGTTGAATATATGCACAGGTGCAATCAACTTTAATTAAGATTCAAATCATTTTAACAGGCAGATGGAAAAATGCTTTAATCTTCTTTAAAAGAAATAGAGACATTCAGGCACTAAAAATATTAATGCATGGGAAGAAAAATATCATTTCCATTCTTCCTGAAAGATGTAATTCTGAAAATACATTCATAAATTTTTTTGAAGGAAACACTAAATACTAAGAAGACTAATTTCTTCATCAAAAAGGGTTATAAGAATATTTAATTTCTATCAAAGTAAATGTAAAACTTAGGTTGTTGTAATCACAGTTACTAAAAGCCATATTTTGGTGTTTAAAAAGTCACATCTATTATAGTTTTATAAGAAAAGTAAGGCAGGAATACTTCTAGAGGAAATATAACTGATCACTACAGAACTGAACATATACGATACTGTATTTCTTGCTTTTAATTTCTTGATTTTAATTCTTCATTTCTCTAGATAAATGAATAGAGAGAGAAATGGTGTTTGGAATCATTGTTGGCCAATCTAAAATTTTTCATAATATTCTTGAGAAAAAATATACATACAAATTTAAAGAGAGAGGAAAAAACACTTGTTAGGGTAAAGTCTCCAATGAACCAGATTTTATTTCTTCCTCCAAATGATATTTTAAATGATTAATCAAGAAGATTCATTAAGCCTATAGGTAAAATCAATAGCAATATATTTAAATGTTGATAACTTAATATTTAGAGGGCATTCAGGAGAGCTAGAACTTTTTTCAGATTGTGCTTCTACTCTACATTATATTTTTGCTTAAGTAATTGAAGCTCTTTGGATCTCAGTTCATTAATATGAAGAAGTTAAACAGGACTATTTATAAGGCCCTGCAAATATTTATTGAGCTGCTATTGTGTAACTTATGGTCTAAGGACAGAGAGTAGGGAGTTGATCATCTTTTTCTCCACTTGTTCTCTTTGGAGCCAAGGAAGGCAAGATGCAAGACTTCATCTCTTGGAAATTTTACATGGCGATATCACTCACCTCTTCCCTCCTTCCCTCCTTCCCTCCTTCCCTCCTTCCCTTCCTTTTCTTCTGTTTCACGCTCATGCTTTATGATTTTATATGATTCTAGAGCGTTATTAGAAAGAGACGAATGAAACTTTAGCTGACCAGAGATTTTTCAAAAAGATGTTATTGATACACGACACATAGTAGAGACAGAGTATGAACTGAAGACCACTAGGTGTGCTCCTTGAGAAGAGGAGAAGCTTTTTTTTTAGCAGGTGTGTGTGTGTGTGTAGGTGTGTGTGGTGTGGTGTGTGTGGTGGTAGGTGTGTGAATTAAATGAAAAAAAAAGAAAACAGAACCCGGATTAGATGTCATTTCCTATTTCTTATATTATGTACTCCCTTGATTACTGTGATATCTTGTTTCGTAAGTTATCTGGTAACAGACTTTTTGTGGCAAAATCAATCTGAATGATGAATAAGGCCACAGAGAATTCCAATATTCACTGTTCTGTGTTAGGCTCATGGGTTAAAGACTAAGGAAAAAAGCAGGAAAGAAAAAAAAAAACAGAAGGAAGACAACGAGAGAGCAGTACTATATGTAATACGAGATTCTGTAGATGAGGCTATGATTGCGCCTCAAACAAAAACCAGTCATCTCCAAGGGTCACCAGACCCAAGCCACTGGAGTGAGTCCCAGAAGCTCAGGCCTTGTGAGCTTCAGAACCTAAGAGAATGCTGTGACATGAACCAGGAGAGCCAGAATGGTACAATGTAGAAATGAGGGAGAAAGAAACAGAACGCCTTTCTAAAGTGCTCAGTTCTAAATCTGCTTGTCTCCATATCTGGCTACCATTCACATCTTTCTAACAATGTTCTTGACAGCCAAGTCTTTCCTCAGAAGGTGTCCCCTCCATTAATACATGTATCTCCCATCTTTATTTGAGTTATCAGATTTTATTGACTGACATTCAGATTCTGGCACCTGGAATGGTGCTTGTCCCACAGTAGGTATTTTATCAACATTCACTGAATAAATGAAAGACTAAATGAATGCATATACCTGGTTATAATGCTTATGTATTAATAGCATCAAAAAACATAAAATACTTAGAAATAAACTTATTGAAGGAAGTAAAAGATATATACATTGAACACTACTTCTTCCGTTAATTTTTTAGGCTCGCCCCATTCTAACTTAGTATTCTAGAATTTAGCATGAGGCTGACCCTGTGTTTCCATCAGGTGTCACACAGACCCCTTATGTGACTGCACAGTGACACTCAAAAGGAACTTATTTGTTCTTTAATAGAAACTGGTCACCAGATTGTGACACAGTGTGCTCTTCCATGCCCTAGTGACTATAGCTCCTCTGTCTAGCTGGTTTTGTTTGTGTTCCTATTTCAGATCCTACAATTCAGGTATCTGATGTATGAGTCTTCACAAAGGTTTGCCATATACTGCATGTTCTTACTTTCAAAAGCCTTGGAACTTGGTGTCTGAAAACCTTATTCTGGTAGATTCCCTTTTGCTTCTTTGTGGATTCTATTTGAATTCAAGTGGGTGCCTCGTAGGCTTTTCTTTCCCTTCCCCAGCTCCAGACCTTGGAGTTTCTGTTAATTTGAAGCCACTACAAATGTAGCTGACACATGAGCACAAATCCCCAGGGGCACAAAACTCAGGTAAGGCTTCCCTCTTCTGGCTGAATAACATCCAGTCTTCTCTATTCTTAGAAGAACTTTTAAAATTCATAGAGAAAGAAAGAATGCTGAAGCCCAGGGAAACACACATTACACACTAACACAGATTACGAACTGGCCTCCTTAAATGTCAGCTGCTTGTGAGTCTGCGGAAGTCTTCCATTGATTTCACAGGGAAGTAGGTCAGCACAGCTTTTAACAGGAGAAGCCTCGTGCCGCAGGTTTCATTTAACGATGAGGAGCGAATATTAAAAATTGATGCGCAAAGCAAACCTCTGCTTAATTAGCATCTGGATAAAGACGTTAGTAAGAAAGCCACGGAAGTTAATAAAAAATGAGAAAATTGACAATGAAGTATTTCAACAGCTGTTTCTGTGACTATAGCCTTTCATTTATGAGAAATATTAGGGATGGTCACTTCATACCTTGCCTATTATTCTAGTTAATCCGTATTTTGGAGGTTAGCATTCTTTCTGTATCTCTGGTTGCATACATGTTTTTATACAAAATTTGAGTGCTTGTTGTTGTTGCTTTGTGAGGTTGAATTTTTCAAATGCTAACCTTAAAATATTTTTGCATGTTGACTAAACACTTGAAAAAAAGATTCTATGTGAATCTGCTTAGAAACAAAACTTCGCAAATCATCCTTTTAACTGTCTCCATCTACAAACGAAATATTTTTTTATAGTAAGCACTGAGGGTCTTCTTAGTTTCCACCTAATTCCTTGGTTAAAACTTACGCTTTTTTTTTTTTGTGGGGTCGGGGGGAAGCAAAGCTTTTATTTTAAAAGATAAATCATTTGTGACAAGAAAGTTAAAAAAAATGTATTTATCGCATTTGAAAAATACATCAACCATCCAGTTATATTGAATTTTTTTCTGATTGCTGATGAATCATCTTTCACAATCATCTTGTCATGTTGCCTGACCCTTTGTACAATGAAGGTGACCTCTCTGTTCTCAGAGCTGTTCTTTATAAGATAAGGGCAACTGGCTCCATCAGAGTGATGTCCCCCCTCCTTTGACGCTTAGACATCATTCAGCAAACTCAAAAAACCTGCCTCCTGTGGGAATGGAGAGTAGCTTACATTCTCCCCAATGCTTTATGCTTCTCACGTCAGGTACTAGATGATCCACTTAAGATGTCAAATCCTTTACCCAAGCTTAACTGAAGAGAGTTGTTCAAACAGTACGGAATCTCTGAAAATTAAATTTAATTTTGACCTTACTTCATTTTCAATAAAATATTTGTTCTTCTCATACATACCTAAAGTCAATCACCCCTTATAGTTGCATAGCAATTTACATTTGATGAGGTCTTTTTCTATACACAATTTTCTTTAAATGTTTACAACAATCCTGTGAGGTAAATACAAAAATAAAACTGAGACTCAGAGAGTTTGCCTTGCCCTAAAAGTACCATTGTTCAGAGGCAAATCCATCTTTGGACCCAAGGACATTTGCTTCCCATATCTTTTTCCATGCATATATCTTAAGTAACCCTCTAATCTACCTTCCATTATAACGAGATTGTTTTTTTAAGCTGGACAAACAGGATTTTTTTTAAACAAAAGTATAGAAATGAGGATATATTTTTATTCTTATCATCTTACGGAAATTAAACAGTGAATAGGCCATACTCGCTACCATGCATGATTTAACTGATAGTTTTTCTATGTCATGATATCTAAATATTGCTTCCAGAACCATAAGTGAAATTCTATGCTATGCTGTTTTTCATGGACCCTACTTTAATTCATCGATAAAATATTTAGATTAGAATATAAGTATTTGCTTTCATTTTCTTTGCTGAGTGCTGTCTGGTTTATCCAATCAGTAATAGGACTGATTTCTCTTCTGACTATTTTATATGAAAATCATCTAAAGTTGAGTTTCTACATCAATATTCCTTAGAGCAGTTGCTTCTGAAATTTCTTAACTAGTGTTGATCTTGGCATATTGTACAACTCAGATTATTTTTAACATTTTTGAAATCATGGTAGTTCTTGCTTTTTTAAAAAAGTTAGTTTTAGAAAAATCCATAAATCCACAAATATGAATTAATTTTGCAAAACAGTCATAGAGGTTATATGCACTTAATAAAATGAAGTCTTTAGTTTCAAAAACTTCTTATTTAATTGTGGAGTTTACACATTTATTCATTTTAGTCAGTCTTTGATCATTCAAGGAACACATATTAAGTGGACTTTGAGCCAGAAAATGTGCTAGTTGTTGCCATATTGTGTCCTGACAATTTAGTCAGGGGAGGCAAACATTTAAACATTAATCGCAGGTCTGTGTCATTCATGTCTTAGAAAATGTGTTTGTTTTGTTTTGTTTTATAAATGGAAGAGTAGAGCGCCCAAAAAAGGAAGCAGAGGAGACAGAGCCCAAAAAAGGATTACGAGGATGATATGTTGCAATGAGAACCAAGAAAAATGTGTTCAGATGGAGTAACCATCAATGTCAGATGTTCTGTGATGGTTAAGAGAACCATGAGAGAGAAAAGACCAGGGCCAGAAACCAATTAGGAATCTCTAAATGACTTGGAGTGAGCAGAAGAGAAAACTAGGTTATAGGAAATTATAGATGAAATGGGGGACAAGAAATGGGAGAAGCAACAAATTCAGGACATTCACTTGAGTGGTTTGGTCATGAAAGGAAAATGGAGACTCATGGCCGGATATAGAATCAAACTGTTTTTGCTGTAACATCAATGGATAATTTTATTATAGTTTATATTAAATGATCATTTATATAGCTTGGTTTAGAAGCCAAAGTGAATTCTGCAGGCTTTAAGTGAGATTATCAATCAAGCAAAGAAGGACCACTGAGAGGCAATCTGTTTCGATTTTTCAGAATGGAAATTTCTCTTGGACCAAATTGACAAAAAGCTTTCATCATTTTGAAATATCTCTCTTGTCATTAATCATTGGTAAGTGGTTCAAAGAATGCAACTAGTTTGTAGATGTAGAGGCGACTTTGATATTCAGAACATGATATCTTAAGGAGAGAATTGCTTAATTTCAGCTGTGATCATTCTGTTGGGAGCTGCTAATTTCCAAATCCTTTCTCAGCTTTCTAGATCTTGGAAACCCAGATTTCTTATTTGTGTCATGGGAAAAAAGCCACACTAAAACTACCACCCATGGTATTGTTGGTGGACGTAGAGTTGGACAACATGTGGATGCCCCCAATCTTTACTTTCTGAATCTTTCTACCTATTGTTTTCCAATTTTTTTCTCTCTTGACTTAACTATATCATTTTCATCTATAACAAAGGAATTGCAAAAAATATAAAAACGCTATTTGATTGAATGCAATTGAAACTTGACCAGAAGAAAATGTAGGGGAAGTTTTCTCTTCATCTCTAGTTGTCAGAAGACTAGTATAGACTTCTGGATTTTAAAATGTTTCCTTTAAGTTCAGCTGTGCTGGGTATACCTGGCTAGACAGGATATGCAACTTCAAAATCCATGTTACTAACACTCTCTCCTCCCCCATTACATTCTCCTTAGTATTTTCACCCCTTTCATTTGGGAATGGCAATAGCCCAGATTCTCCAGTTGATTGGTTTATCCACCAGGAGTAGAACATTTAATTAACCTGGCTCCCATCAGCTAACAACAATAATGAGTTTGCTTCAACAGAGAAACAACATGCACCACTGCAGACATTTCATTAAATCTGGAATTGCCACCTATTTACTAAATTCTGAAAAACTGCTTTTTTTTGAAAATTAAAAAAAAATCTTTTCAAATGTTATGTAACTTAAACTCATTTTTACCTGGAACACACGCATTTAAGACCACCAGTCACACAATAAAAGCTTTCTGAATTTATGCAGTGCTTTTCCACCAAAAAGGTTAAGTGACTTAGTGGAATGTGTTCTCGTTCTCTTTACTTTTTGAGTTCAATAATGAATAATGTTAATCGGATTGGAATGCCTTCTTAAAATGTTGATTGCCATTATTTTCTTTTAAAAATGCATCTTTCTATTTCCAAACATTGAGAAGTGACCAATTTTCATAGCTCAATCATCTGTAAAGAAACCAATGACAATTTGACATCTACGAAATGGTCTACATTTAAATGCTTTATAGCTATATTCTTTATATCTTTCCCCTAATAAATCTGCCTGGAATGAAATGGGCATTTTTTTAAATATAGGACACTTAAGAGCACAAGCAATGAATTCAGCCTTCAGCATAGCTCCTTTTTGGCTGAATGACTATATTGATTTCAGTGTAGAATTTTCTAAGTCATAGAATCTAATTTTTTTTTTTTTCATTTAATGGTCAAACATTTCTCATATGGCTTCTCCTCAAGTTCAGTAGTCCTCTCAAGTCACTATGCCTATTAATTCAACAAGTTCAATAAATACTAATTAGGTATCAACTTTAAGAAATCTTGCATTGGGCCAGGTGCTTCATGAAATAAAATGATAGAAAAATATGGCCTTTGTCTTCCCTGGCCATTTGTCTTAATGGTGAATAAGACAGAAAACACTTTTTAAGACATATATCATTATAGCAGTACAAAGTACTCAGAATTTGAAGAGATTATTTGCAGACAGTAGCATACTGTCTATAACTCTATAAACTCTATAAAACAGTAGCTAGACTCTAAGTGGGGATGCAAGCATTAGATTTCATTTTAAGGAATTACTGGGAAAGTCTATTCAGCAAGAAAGAACACCATCAGAAAACCTCAGAGGCAGGAAAGGGGTCATTTATTTGGGGATCTACAGATCATCCAGTAATCCATAGATACATCGAATAACAGAGTCAGAAGAGACTCACAGTTTTAGCATCTAATATTTTTATTTGAAAAGGGAGAAAACTCAGGCTTGAAGAGATGAGCTAACTTATCCAGTCTCAAAGCTTTTTAATGGTTGAATCAAGATGGAAACCACCTCCTGTGACATCTCACCCCTGTCCTAGCCTTCTAGATTATATTTAGTTAGAATGAAGGACAAATGTAGGGGCGTATGATATGGCTGATAGGAACTCTCCTACTTATACTTAATATTTAATTACTTATAGGTGTCAGTGTGGAAAACATACGATATTAAATACAAATCAGAAATAAAATTTTCTGTTTGAGGTAATTCAACAGGAGGGAAAGAAATCTGTCCTAGTATATTTCATGTATGTAAAATCAAATACAACCAAGGGAGTCTTGATTTTAAAAGAAATAGACTGTCGTAGCTTTGTTTCAGAATTGAATATGTTTCTGCATTTTATAAATCTAAAGTAGAGAGACTTCTTAATGGAGAGAATTTCTGATTAAATTGCTGACAAGCGATTGCACTTAAAGATTCAGCAGCCAGAGAATATAAACACAAGGGATAAACACGTCTGCCTGCATCAATCAAAGACAGCTGCAGTCTACCCCCAGAAAGGTGAGCAATTATTTATGAAATTATGTCTACTTCAGTGATTCTATATTTCAATCCTAGGAGAAACTGAATGAGAAAAACAGACAATGTTATGGTCCCAATTAACCAAGAAGTCAGATGTATTTTCAAAATCAAGGGATTTTACTTATAGTCTATTTAACCTCATCATCTTGGGAAAAAAAAATTATTTAGCTTTAAAAAATAATAATAGGCCAATATGTTCTTGAAGAACTGTATTTTTAAAAAAATTTAGGTAAGTACCTGATTCCATCAACTATACATGAACACAAATCTAAAGAGATAAGAGCTGAAGCTAAGAAGCATTTTGCATAGGGCTTTCTTAGATTGTTTATTTTACTAGATCAGTTTCTAGTGATGCTAAGGTCTTCATTACCTAATTGGCTGAGGGTTTTTCAATCCATAGAATGTTTTTTACCTTGGGGTAGCCACGGGCCATCAAGCTACTACATAGTTATGAACAAGATGTTGGCAGTCGCGTAAAAGGCCTCCATCCCTGGAGGTGGAATCATCTAGTTGGTAGCTGAGTATTCAAATCTCACAGACCAAGGAAATGTGCATATATATTCTAAAGCTATGCTTACAGACATTGAGGTGAGCACTTAGTCACTTTGCACAGGTCACTTAGGTGATTCCAAGGCCCGCTGGGCAGACCCCATGCCTTCAGGGGCAGCTCAAAAGTCTGGGGTACAAAAGAGCCCATGGCAGTGACTAGGATATTCCAAAGTGGATACTGGAGGGTGATGAAAATATTTTCCACCCCCTTTCTAAACTGATGGCAACCATTAAGTAGCTCATGCCATTAAGATACAGATTCAGCTTTCTCTTATTAAATGGATATTCTTGGGAATGATAATCCTATGAGCCATTAGAGCTTTGATAATAACTGGTACATTTTAATGACAATAGAAAAGGGAAAGAAGTTGGGGAGATTGGCTAAGTGTAAATAAAATATCACGAAGACCAGAAACGTTGGAGCTAAATAAACCGGATTCAAGTCCCAGATTTACTCCTTGTGTGACTCTAGGTAAGTTGTGCCTAGGTTTCTTTCATTTTGAAACTGGCAGTGTTAATATCACCTGCCATGGAGTACTACTATGAGGACTGAACACATGTAAAATGCTCAGCACAGTGTCTGAGATAGAGTAAATGGCATTAAAGTAAGTACATGCTACTGTTACCATGGAAACATTAGCAAGGAAAAGGTTGGATGCTGCACTTTCCCCAGGTTCTCACCACCAATTTCACTGATGCATCCCCACCTTGGGCTTAGCTGGTCTGAGACAAATCCATTTGAGGCAGAGGCATTGTCCAAGAATCTCATCACTTTGTTCCTCCATTAGTATTGCCAGCTCTAACTCCTGAGGTCCTTGGCCCAGTCATGATGGCTAGACCTCCTCATCACTCCCATAACACTTTCCCTCCCTGTCTTTCTGGTGTCCCACAGGGAAGACTTCACTTCTTTTGTTGCATTTGAGTTACAGCCATTCTCTCTGCTTCTTATATTGACAAGATCATGTCACTGGGTGCCCTTTTTAGATAGCATACCCTTGTTCTGAGTCACAACCCAATCTGGTCCTCCCCCTTAAATGGCTTGGGCCCATCTAGACAGACTTCTGGGGTGATGAGAGCTGCCAGCCTGAGTCTCAGGTTCCCCTGCCTGCCTGACCAGCAGCACTGGCTCCTGTCTGAAATGGCTTTTACCAGCGGTTCTTAAACTTAAGGGTTGAGGAATGCTCATATAGCGAATGGCACAGACCTGTATGACTAAGATGGAGGCTCTAAGAACAAGAATGAACCTTATTCACAGATCGCCCTCCACATGCTTCACTGCTTAACACTCAAGGTCTCTGGGAGAAACTGTAGGTAGTAAAATTGTTTTCCCTGTTGATCCATCCAGATGACCCTGACCATCTTCTCTGCCAGCTGCCAACTAATCAGTAGCTTACTTAAGGAAAATAACATTCACTCATTTCAACCTATCTGTATTTCTCCCCTCTCTCTTCCTGTTACATATATTCTATTTTTGACTTTGTTAGATGAACGCAATGCTATAGGTTTTTCTTGCATACAGGTAAATAGTACTGTTAATGTTTAGCCACAAGCCCCTGAGTTATTTGTGATAAGGGGCGTAAATATCACTAGGGTTGTCATTTAATAGTCAACATCTCTGGCCTAATCCCCTGATTCTCACTGAATGGTCCGTAATAAGGCCCAGGAATCTGTATTGTTAACAGCATGCATGTAGGAGCCATTAGAGCTTTGATAATAACTGGTACATTTGAACCATTCACATAAGCTTTTAATGTCCTTTGCCTACCATGCTTTGAATGACCCAAGGGCCTTCTCTGGAGCCTGAGTACATTCCCATGGTCCTGACCTGAGAGTGTTATCCTAACCCAGGTCTTAGTTCCATGTTTTTTCAGAGTGGTAAAAGGAGCCTTGCTAAGGCAGAAACCAGTATGAGATCATAGTGTGGGACTCTGAGGAGAGAGGCAACCAACAGACATAAGGAGAAAGGCCTAATGAGGTTCATGTCTTTACTGAACAGAGCCTCTAGGCCTCGGGCTTGCCAGGCCTTCTGGAATCCTTCTCCTGATACCCGTTGAGAGAACTTCAGGTATTCTGGGTGTGGAGCAAGTCTCAAATGCCTTTGAAACCTCACAGTTCCAGAGGTTTCATATCCAGCCCCCATCTCTGGCCAGGTGGCTCCAACTTATTTTGCACACAGAAGTTCTGCCCAAAGTCAACTGCTTACCGATGGGCAGTCACAGGCTGAGGGCTCACCCATTCTCCAAGGCAAATGAGAGATCTAGAGTTGTGGACTCTATTCTCTTCCTTTTTCTTTGGTTTCCAGATACTGCTGGCCCTCTGTCCCATGGGTTTTCCATCCATGGATTCAAAAAACATTAAAAAAAATGTTGACTTATTGCCCATGTTTACTATGTAGATAGGCCTACCATGGTTGTTTCTATATTGAATATATACAGACTGTTCTTGTCATTATTCCCTAAATAATACAGTATAACAACTATTTACATAGCATTTACATTGTATTAGGTATTATAAGTAATTGTAAGATGATTTAAAGTATATGGGAGGATGTGCCTCAGTTATACATAAATATTACACCATTTTGTATAAGAGACTTGAGCACCCTCCAATTTTGGTATCTGGGGTCCTGGAACCAATCCCCCATGGATACTGAGGGAGGACTATACCTTCTTTTGTCTTACCTACTCTTTGTCAGTCTCTACTTTCACAGGAATAAAAAGGAGGGAAGATAAAGTCCTTAATTATTTTGTTTGCTGAATTTTACTGAAAAAAAAAAAGAATATTTTAAATAGGCTAATCAAAATGTGTAGATTCTCCTAGTAGATTCTCCTAAAATAAAACAACATTCACTTCATGTTTCCCAGGACAGCTGAGTTCTTGGAAAGTTGATATTCCTGACCATCTAAGATATGAGTCAGGAATGTCATCTAAAACTTAGTAAATGAGTTAAAAGTGGCCTTTGAAAGTAAAGGTCACCGAGTCCCTACATCGAAGGTCAAACACTTAAATTAGATGAGAATCTCCTCACACAAGTTTGGGTGTCTGGTTTCCTGGCCCACAACTGACACATGGTGTGATAATACAATGAGGAAAAGAATTACAGGCGACGGAGAGAGGCAGGGGAAGAGAAGGGAGACCATACGTGCCAACAAAACTAGCCGAAAAAAAGGAAGGAGACAAGAAAACCACAAGGCACAGATGTTAAGAATTTAAGTG
The DNA here is from genome assembly GCF_902729225.1 of Pteropus medius. NCBI lineage: Eukaryota > Metazoa > Chordata > Mammalia > Chiroptera > Pteropodidae > Pteropus > Pteropus medius. Next base: position 5,363,142 of record NW_024354875.1, read on the forward strand.
AATTTAAATAATATAGTAGTAGAGAGCCAGTCAGCTATACCACCTCCGAAGCCCCTGGGGACATCCTAGTATTGCATTAACTAAGCTATGGTTACTGTGCCACTGCTATTACAAATGATCAAGGACAATGAAGCCTCCCCTATGCAGATCACCTTGCTGGACACTTTATGTGCATTAGCACATACTAGGCATGCAATAAAATGATGTCACAATAATGAGCCTGGATCGTTAAGATGGATACATTAAGTTAGGATACTCTTCCTTTTTTCCTAAAAGTGGGATAATATATAAATACATTAATATATTTTAAAAGATTTTTTTCCAGAATCATTCTGTTTTATACATTTTAAATTCTTTTAAAAAATGAATTAAAATAAGAGTAAGTTGGATCAGTGGCTTCTCTACCAATGCCTAATATTTTAGGCATCACTAGAGACCTTAAGTAATTTAAAAAAGGAGAAAGGTGTGTGGGTGTGTGTGTGTGGTGGGGGTATGGGGGTAGTGTTTTTGTTTTGTTTTGTTTGTTTGCATGTTTGTTTTGGGTTATTGTTTTTGTGTTGTTGTTGTTTTAAGAAAGTGAATGGAAAGACAAAGGTTACCTCTGATTTCCAACTTTATTTCATCAAAACTATAATACCCATTTATAAATAGAAAAATATAACATCTAAGAGTAAACTGGAGTATTTAAAGGCTGAAAGATGATATTTAACAGGAGAAAATTGTATATCTCCATTACTATGGAATATTGTCAAAAAACGACAAAGCTCTTTGGCAATGCCAACCCACCGGTTTGTTTTTGTTTTTTGTTTTTGTTTTTTGTTTTTTGTTTTTTAAATAACAATACCAGATGAATGGGCCTGCATCTTCTTTTTTCTTCCTTTGCCTCTTCTTTAGTGCTATGTTGTCTCACACCCCTTCTCTATGTGTACCTTCACATGTGCTTCATATGTTGGTGCCAGTGTTTGTTTACTGGTCCATCCTGCCCCGCATGTACATTTCTTTTGTATCTTTCTTGGTGCCTTAGTTTCTTGATTAGTGTCTTCTCTTTTCTGTTTCATTTTTCCATTTTTCTTTAAATTTTTTTATTCATAGCTCTCTACTTATATCTTTTTGTCTTATTCTCTTCCTTGAGTATACTATAAAATTTAATTGTATTCTTCACTCTACCTTGTGCTTTTTCATAGGAACATGCATTCATGCATCTATATTAAAAATAATACGCTAAACCTTTTTATTTACAATATTTATTTTTAGGAGAAAAAGAGGATTTTCTCTTTTTCTTACTTACTTCTGGCTATTATTTTCTATGATTCATGGCTTTTGATTTATCAGAATAAAATTGTCCACTCATGACTTATGTGTTGTAAAAATTCAAATTGGAGGATATATAAGATAAAAAGAAAGATAAAAATGATAGGTAGAAAAATAACATGTAAGCCTCCAAATGTACTGTAAAACATATTTGTACTTCACCTACTTCTCATGCAAACACAAACATATACAGCAATAAAATACAAATTCATCACTGCTTACCTGCCTCATAGTCTCCATCTCTCTGCACGACTTTAAAAAACGTTAATAACCAAATCAAATAAAATTATTATAATTAGAGAGACTATTAAGTGTCTTCATATACAATTAAACAACAGGTATGTCCCATCGAATAGGAAAAAAAATGTTTCCTAGAACAATTAAAGTGAAGGCCACATTTAGAAAATTGTAAAGTGAAATGAAATTAATTTGTAGTTTACCACTACTGTTTCATTGTATCTCTTTCCTATTGCCCAAACTTCATCAAGAAGCGTCAGCCTTTAAGATATGAAAATATTAAATAAGGTGTATCCTTAATAGATTATTAAAAATAAGAATTAAAGGCATAAATTTAATTTGACATAGATTTTTAAATTAAAACAAAGATTGTATGTGATTTAAATTAAATACCAAAAACTTATCAAAACCGACATTTCCAGTAAAGCCAGAGAGGTATGAAGAATAGAAATACCAGTCTTTTATTCCTGAAGTGTACAAAAAACACCGATTGAGACTCAGGAATCATGAATGTTATATTACTACTTCACACCACTTACTCTGTCCCTGCGGAATCAGCAGGCATCTACAAATTCTACCTGGCAAGAGGGAAGGGGAGAGCTCTGTAACTCTGAGTGTACTGTAACAGTAATTGTAGGTTAACTCTCAATTATTGACAATTTCAGATCTACTTTTAGAATTACAGAAAGATTCTAAGAGCCCACATGATTTCGTTAGCATCTGATAGTGTCTTTCTACTTTCTTCCACAGTCAAAAGTAAATAGTATTCGATTATTTAACTTGTACTACCTGCATTTTTTTCCTCCCTTCCATTTATGTAAAGTAAAATATAGAAGTTAATGTAACTCAGGGTATGCCTTTTCTCTGAAGAATCGCTATATAGTTAATAGGACCTGGGCAAGAATTCAATCCTTGGATCCCTAAAAGTTATAAAGAGCCTGGATCACTTTTCCATGTACAAGCTTTGTTTTAGAAGCACACAAAGCTCCTTTTGGAGTCGAATGGAAAAGTCTGTGACATATAGCACATAGACTGATTCTAACAGATGGATTTTTCTTGAAATAACTTCATTAGTTAATCATTTTGTCTACATATACTTTTTCTAGCTAATTGGTATAGCTGCCAGCTGGAGCTGCTAAGGATCCTCCAAAAACTGGTAGGTAAGAAGAAATTCCAATAATTTCACTAATTCTAGGATGAAACTTCTATTAATTTCACCATTACATATTTGAAAGTGAAATATTTTTCCTTAAGATATTTTTTTCTCCAACCTATTTCAACAAACCCACTTTACCTGTGCCTAAACCAAATCAATCACCTAGAAAAAACTTTGAACTTTAATAAATATAGATTAGAGTTTTTCAAACTTGTCACTGTTGACACTGTGGACCAGATAATCATTATCATCATCATCATCATCATCATCATTATTATTTTGTGCTGGGCTGTCCTGTGCACTATAAGCTATTAAGCAGCATCCCTGGTCTCTACCCACCTGATATCAGCAGTGTCCCCAGTTGTGACAACCAAAAATGTCTCCAGACATTGCCAAATGTCCATCCCGGGGGGCAAAATTGCCCCAACTGAGAACCACTATTCTAGACATATGTTGTTCTTAATTTTTAATTCAATTCTTAAAATAATTTAAAAAATAATTTAATGTATGCATGTATATGTGTATTTAACTTCAGACATGTCTAATATATTACAAACCGTTGCCTTTTAGTCAGGTAAATGAAATGTTTTTTTCTTGTGGGGGATGGGGATTATTTAAGCAGCTAACGCTTTCATAAATCTCTCTGGGTAAAAAAAAATATAGACAAGATAAGTGTCTTATAACTACCAATGAATATTAATTATCTAAGGAGTGTCATCTTCATCATCAAAAGTATTAAGGATATCTTTTCCTTTAAAGGAAAGTCCTCAGTGTGATTGTATGAATAGATAAATAACGAAATCCTGTGGTGGAATCGTTTGAGATGTAAATGATTAATTATCAGCTAAGGTGCCTAAGGCATTTTTTTTAAAAAAGGAAAGCAGTATAATTTAATGAAATGGACATGGAGAACACTGGGGTTTTGACTTTATACTCATGGAATGATTTGGGGCTCACAAAAGAATTAGTCATTCAGATGCAGACATTTTCCAGTCTTTGAAATTTAGTGCTAAATATAATGTTCACTACCTGTTTATCACTTAGTGATTTTTTTCCCCTAATTTATATATCAGCAAATCTAGGAAGAGTACCACAGGAATAAGACGCTTTATCGTGGCTTTTTAAAGGGAAACAATGAGCTTATTCTACAGTGAATAAAACAACATAGAGTTGGCAGAGACAATCGTTCATTACGTTAAAAAAAAGGACGAAATTCCATCTGAACCGCTGTCTTTCTAGAAAAGATTTTCTAATCTAGATTTGCTCAAGCAGGCTTTTAATGTAAGATGAAGATAAATTTTTAACATTTATTGATTTCATGTTTGAATGTATAATCCCCCCCATCAAGATGGTTACCTAAAAATTTCGTAGTGATCTGTTTGTCTTTGTTAGACTTTCCAGAGCTGCTGTAAGAATTTAGATTTTTCCATTTTTCAAAAATTATGCTTTTTAAATAAAGAGGTTACCTGGTTACTTTTCGCTCTTTTCCAACACACTATTATCTTTAATATGGATAAAGAAAAATAACACCCTGTGAGATTTCGACTCCAAGGACTAACGATCCTGCGCTACACACGGGCCTCATCTGCACGCGAGGAGCTCCGCTGAATTTCACGAACTAAAAACCGCGTGTCTCGCCCGCCATCTGCACACTTACTCTCTGCAGGCTCTTTCGACCGGCGGCCGCTGGACGACTTCCTCAGCAGGCTCCGTCCCGAGGTAAAGAGGCTGGTGAGTTCTTCCAAAGGGCTTGTGGGCGTTCTGGACCGGGAGCCGCTGGGCGCCGACCCGTACGTGTTCACCGAAGCATTGACCATCTTGCCCCCATCCTGCGACACTGGCCTGGTGGTCGAATGAGGCACTGATGGAGAGCTCCTTGAGAGGCTGCCTGAATGCACAGCGTCGTAGGGGGGAGGCCTTTTGAGGCTGAGGGGGGTCAGGGACCGCCCCATGCTGACCGGCGATGGGGAGGCCGAGTGGCTTTTCGGGTAGCCGTGCGGGGACTGCGTTCGGTACAGAGTGGAAGGCGGGGGAGGGGACGAGGAGAGCACAGATGTCGCCGGAGCGGGTCCTAGCGCTCCGCTCTGGTCTTTCTCCAGTTTGGGATGACCCGAGGAGTGAGAGGGCAGCGAGGATGGCGAGGCTCCCGCCTGCTGTTTCATGTAAGACACGTTTTCCAACACAGGAAGCTTTGTGACCTCCAGTGGGGTGAGTGGAGACTCGTCGGAATTGGGGGAGCACTGCACAGGGGCCGGTGGGAACACCAGCAGCGGGGGTCTATGCGAAAGCAGGTTGGGGAAGGGCGGGGGGATGTCACAAAGCAAACCCTTTGGAGTACATGGCACTGAGGACTTGGCGAAGTCCAAGTCAGGCACCGTGGGCGTAGCACACTGCGAAGAACAACTGTGATGGTCAAGGTCACATTTTGAGTCTTGGCCCAAGTCGTCAAAAATGGGGTATTTCATTTCCTCGTAGACGGCCTCGCTCTGGTCGTCGTCCTCCTTCCTGAAGTCTCTGAGAATGTTCCCCACCATCTCGATGTACACCGGCTCCTCCTCCTCCGGGTCCCCCGCGGGGCTGCTGGCCTGGGAGAGGGAGGAGTCGCGCGTGAGCGACGTCCTCCGCGGCCCGTGCTTCTTGATGTACGTTTCATCGAAAGATGTGCTGAGCTGAGTGTTTGGATTCCGTTTTGGTTTGGGAGGAGGAATTTTCTTCGAATATTCGTCACTGTGGGGTCTCGGTTTGGTCGACACTAAAAGGGGGCGGGGAAGGAAGTAAAATTGATGAGTGAAATAGAAAAGTTTTTAAAAATAATCTGCACTTGGGTTTGCTGTTGTAAACTTTTGATGGGAGAGGTAGTCTGCTTCAATTCTAGCTTGAGGCTTAGACCAAAAAGCGAACAAAATAATCAAATATTTCCCATATTTAGAAAAATCAGATGACAGAACAAGAGTAAATTTATTTTCAGACTAATATTAATAATCCAATTAAGACCAGGACTATTCATGCTTCTGCCTTAGAACTTCTAAATAGAAACCTTCAGATGAAACATGTTAGAAAAAAAAAATCACAAATTTCATAAAGATTAATCTCCAAGAATTAACCAAGAAACTCAAGGAAAAAATTTTTTAGAGTTCCCGTTATCACAAATGGTCACAAAAATACTATGGGAACTGAGCCTTTTTAATGATGTGGCTGTTGCGTGATATCACATCTTGCTTTCATTTGGGATAAAAGTGTCCGAGCCTGCTCAACTTCATCTCTACCTTGGTTCAGATAAATAACTTTTATAGAGATGGGTCTGATACTTCAGGAGAAATTTATGTGAAAATCTTATAAGTCTAGACAAGTTAATCTCCGAATCTCCAGGTACTGTTGACTATGGTGTATTTGTTTGTTTTTGTTCATAAGATCTCTTATGGTATCCGAAATGCAGTCTTGGAATAAATTTATTAGATATGTTGCACTGACACATCAGAACCCCCTCGAAGGTTTACCAGAGAATAAACCAGAGGATGATGTGTAAGCTTCAAGAATAACTCTGGAAACTCAGAACAGATGTGTGTACCAGGGCATCCCACAGCCCGCTGAAAACCCCCTGGTGATGGAACATAAACCTCTGACACCATACAGTAGGGTGGGGCAGGCTGGCATCATGGTTCGCACTGAAGTCAATTGTTAAGCATGCAGGCAAGGTACTAGAGTCTGGTTATTATCTCATTATCTCATTGTGCTGATACATGATTACAATGATTATCATTATTATGCAATGTAGCAAAATGCATTGCTTGTGGTAAATGGTAGCATATAATGTAAGTTGACAGTATAACTCATTGGTATACAACTATGAGAAAATAAAAGGCTGCTCTATAATTTGCAGCCTTAAGGGAGGAGGGCCTCAAGGCACACATCAGGAAAACACCTGGAATCACCTTTATTTTCATCAACCAGCATACTTATGACACAAGCATGGGAGCTTTATTTTGAAACTTACTAAAGGAAAGGCAAAGGTTAGTTAGGCAGCTGCTCTTCAATCATGCCTTCAGAGAACGGGAACCAGATATTCTAGAAGTGGCTATGGCTCTCACTTTTCTAGGTCATTCCTACTTTCCAATATTCTGTTCCACTAGGCCCCTGATATTTGATTTTACTCACTACCATCAAACAGATTTTTGAAGGGAAGATCCTTAGTGCGTTTTCTTTTAACTCACATTAGGAAAAAACTGGCTGCTCTTTTCCAGCTCAGTATAGCAGCAGAGTTTTTTAGTGCCCAAAGCGAAAAGCCTAGAGACTTGACTGGGTAAAAATTACCCAGACAGTTCTTCAGGAGGGACTCGAAGTGACCAATAGCAACTTTCTATATCACTTGCCCGTTTAAATTTTACTGGTTTTGAAATCTATTGTGTGTTAATTTTCACAATTTAAACAGATCCTCAGATTATATTATCTGAGCCCGAATAAAGTAAAATTATACGTCATTGAATAAGGTAGACTTAGTACTGGAGTGACTTTGAAAAGAGTCAGGACTGAGAAGAACAAAAGCCTACCCAGACCACTTTGATGCTTATTTCTCTCCACCCTCCACCTCAGCGCATCATTCTAGGCTGCGTAATGTATGCTCTGAAACAAATATTTGCCTCTGACTGTTGGGTTGTAGGGATTGAATGGTGTGGAGTTGGGAGGATACTTAGAGAAGAGAAGTCTGGATAGTGAGGTGTTCTGTAAATGGAGGGTTAACGTAAAGCTAGGAATTAATGTATGTCCATGCGATGGATAACTTCATGATATGGAAACAATTATACTTAGAATAAGATTTTCATCTGTCCCCTTCCTTAATTATAATCTACTTTTGTTTTCTTTGACTCTTCACTAAAGACAGATATTCCAAATTAGACTTGGGTAGTAGCATGGAGAGATAGATAGGACAGACAGATTTCGAAAATCTACTGAGCCCAAGCCTACATAGTAGCACTGCATAGAGAAGAGATCATAGCCCAGATTCCCAGGCAGTGAGGGTCGATGGCAGAGCTGGGAGTGACATGATACTCAGGGAAGCAACAGCCTCCTGAACAACACTGGAGCCAACATCCCTCTTCTCAAGTAGATTAGAAGGCAGCCTTTGGAATGAGCACGACCAATGCTTGCGTTGCATTCAAAATGCAAGGAAATGACACTCATTTCATTTGCCAAAAGAAACAGAAAAAAAAAAAAAAACAACGAAATAAATACCCTTGATATATATGAAATGAGTGAGAAAAGAAAAGGTTCTATTCTAGAACACAACATAGATAGAATTAAGGTAGAATGACTACCCATTAAGAAGGAATTTAGAGAATCCATTTGTACTGTGGGGACAACTTCACTGCCAAAGCAAGAACAGATATTGTCTGAGAAGGGAAATAAAATATATGTGACTCTTATGGTGACATTGAGATCATGAAAACTAGTTGTTGCTAGGGACTGAACTGTGTCCCTCCCAAATTCATATGTTGAAGTCCTAATCCCCCCATGCAATGATATTTAGAGAGGGGTTTTGGGGAGATAATTAGGTTTAGATGAGGTCATGAGGATTGGGTCCTCATAAAGAATGGGATTAGTGCTCTAATAAGAGATACCAGGGAGTGTGCCGGCTCACCACTCTCTCCATGATGTGAGGACATAGTGACAAAGAAGCCATGCACAAGCCCAGAAGGGAGCTCACACCAGAAACCAACCAGGATGTCATCTTGTCTTGGACTTTTGCCCTCAAAAACTATGTGAAAATAAATGTCTGTTGCTTAAGCCACCTAGTCTGTCATATTTTGTTATGGCAGCTCGAGCTGACATAGGTAACAGTCTATTTATGGAGCCTGATGTACGGACCCCATCCATTTGAATGATCAGCACCCGCTTGCATTTCTTCCCTTGGCATTGGAGTACTTTTTTAGACTAACTTTGCTATTTTAAGATTTAATAGAACTCTTTCCAATCGTTTAAATGTAGTTTTCACTTGTCCCTGCCCCATATCTTCTCAGCCCCTGAAACTATGTCACAGCATTTTATAGACCCCTGGATAATAGCAATGTTATTCCCAGGCACCCACCCAGGGCACCCTGAGACCACATGGTCCATTATTATGGTTCTTCTTCTCGGTCTGATTCTCCAACCTCTGAATTGTGCCAAGGCACATCCCATCAGATCCCAACCCATTTTCTGGGTGGTTTTTGTTTGCTGTTGTCATTTGCTTTGGCATATCGACTCCTTGCTTCACCCTGTCCTGCTGCCCACCAGCTGAAGCAATTCTCCACCCAGCCAGCCTTGCCCAGAGAATCCTTCATTATGCGAGGAAGCTTCTTCCCGCTCCCTTTTCCTGTGTGGCAAAAAGAGCCTAATGCAGGCTGACTCATATAATTCAATCGCATTTTGTTTCTGGTCTTCTTCTTTGTATTGATCCAAATTTGAAATGAGAGGATTGAGGATTATTTAGAGAGTAAAATGTTAAATAAATTACAGATGATCGGGATAAACAAACAGATTCATTCCTTCGATATTGGGAGACTTTTTTCCAGGTATTACCTGCTTCCCATTCTTTATCTTCCTAGCCCTCTCTCTGGAAAATCAGAGGATGAAACTACTTCTTTTCTAATGAACTGATTTTTCTCTCCATTTTCCATTTATCACCTGGTTTTACCTCAGTCCAAGTATTGACTAAATAATATATGGAGCAATAAAAATTTGTTTCAACTGTCATATATATATATATTTTTAAGTTTACCCATATAAGGCAAAGGCTGAAATTTTAAGCAGCATTGTCACATAATTACTTATGCTTTAATTTCACTATGGAGATTAAGAATTAAAGAAAAATTCATCTTTCTAAAGTAATTTTTTTTAAAGTACTTATAGTCTTGATCTATGTACACAGATGCTGAAATACTGCTCATAAAAGACAATGAAAATTGCACAGCAACTACAACCACAATAGAATAGTGATTTTTATTGCTTTTGAGTGAATTTCAAATTATTTCTAATAAGTCCAAATATAGAAGCAATAATTCCTGTTCAGCTCCAGAACACGACTTTTAATTCTTAAAATAGTATAATGACAGTAGCATTGAATAAGCAGAAAGTGACGTTTTTGAAATGAGCTATCTGGGAACAAAGGTTATGCATGGTTTTCAGTCATGCCCAGATGATCTGTCTTTCACAGTTAATTCTGGAAAGCCTCCATGTCCCTTGTCAACCTATCTTTCTGAAATCATTTTTTTCTTACTTAAAAAAAAAAAGAAGAAGAAGTATAATGCAAAACTGAGCTTTATCTATGGATGCTCTTGACCCAAGAGGTAGAAAAAGAGACAGGACATAAGTCAGCGTCTCCTCTCATAGAAAGTGTCTTTGGCCACTGAATCCCTGAAACTGAAAAGCTCTTAGCCACTCTCCGGCCCCAATTCCATATGTTACCAAGGAAGAAATATACATCCCTTATTGACTATTTAAAAATATTTAAATCTCATAATTTAAATTCAATCTTTTATACCTTTTAAAACAAACAGAAGTAACAAAGGAAAGAGAAAGAAGCTGTGATTACATTATTTCCATTTTGTTATATTGTGTATGGCGTAGAGCGTCACTGAAAAAACTCTTCTCTGCCTATGCTATAATGACCGAATCCTAACTTTTAGCTCTGATTATGGAGGTAAATTTAAAGAGGTAATTAAATAGGGAAATGGGAGTCAATGAAGAGAAGTAAGGTCCACACTGTGTGATACTGGAACTGTCTGATTCTTGAAGGTGAGAGACGCATTTCCCACTTTTGGCAGAATTGTGCCCACAATAACTCTCTTTTCACAACTCACAATTCCAAGGGTTTGAGGGATATTTTTATTTTCACAGTCACGATACTACTGCAAAATTGTCTCTCTCTCTCTTTTGTTTTTTTTAATTAAGGTGTTTGTAAAGGGATGGAAGTGGCAGATCTCTGTGATCTGTCACAGTAGGACCAAGAAGGTGGGATGATGTACAAAACGGATTGGATTTGGAGTTGTAGGGCCTGTGTTACTGAATTTGACAACAGTATATACTAAGGACTCAGATCAAAGTTTGTCTGGAAACAATGTAAGACATGGAGCTGGCTCAACAATGTGGTTTGAAAGTTGAGTGGGACTGAGTCAGCTTAAGCTAAAAGACAGGACTATGTCAACTTGCCTCAGTCAAACTGCATAACCCTGGCAAATTATTTTGGAGTGCATATTTATTTATACTTACTTTTGCCGTATAGATAGCAAAGGACTTTAATTGGAACCACTGTTTTTTTAATTGCTCATCTCAACCCCATTCGTTATAAAATAAAATTGGGGTTTTGTAAGCAATGTCTTGAAAAAACGAATCAGAATAGTTTAGAACACACGAGTGCATTTCATGTGATAAGGGTAAGCGTTGTTTCTTGAAACAATATTTATCAGATTACGGATATTTCTTAGGTCTCACATATCTCTATTCCAAGTTACGATGAGGAACGTTTGAGCAATCCTAAGCAGAAAATCTCTGGCCGATAATCTTTAGTGAGGGCTCCATCAGTTCCTTCCCTCTCCGTATGTGCATGTTTTTCCATCCCTCACGAGGTGGAGTCCATTTCTTCTCCCATTAAAGTTGGCAGCTTTCACCTTCCTCCCAGGCACCGTGAGAGATGTGCCTCACTACTCTGAGATCACCACACTGAGAGGAAGTGCCAGACAACCATGGGACATGAACCCCCAAAATGCAATCGATAAGGAAAATAAAACCTTAGCCATATGATCCCAGTAGAGCTGAACCGTCACCCCGCCCCCACCCCCTGACACCTCTCGGCTATTTAAGCCATCCCAGGTGAGATAGCAGACACTTGTGATCAGTGGCACATCATCCCTACTGTGCCCTGCTGAATTCCTGACCCACAGAATCGTGAGCAGATATGATCACGGCTTTTGCATCTCTAAATCTGGGGTAGTTTGTTAAGCATGCGTACACATCTGAAACAGGTATCAGAAGTATGGTTCTGCTGTAACAAAAATCTAAAACTTTTGCATTGGCTTTGGGCCTGGATGGTGGAAACTGTTGGGACGCTGAAAAGTTGGTGAGGAAATTGCTATTAGAGGCTGGAAGAACAGGAGAGCTATGTTACCTTGGTAAAAAAAAAAAAAAAATTGGCAAGACTATTGCCTGTGGAATGCAGATAATATACAATGTGTACTTAATGAAATCACGGACCTAACTAAGAAGAGTTCTAGAGGCATGTGAACATGTCAATTGGCATGTTTTAGCCATGTATGATAAGAGACTACAAGGCGGGGAGGGGGACTGAGAAAGGAACTATTCAGTTCTCAGAAAAAAATGAAAGGAAATAGCTCGAACACAAGACTTGCCATAAAGCCTGCTCTGAGCAGGAAAAGGTTTTCAAAATGAAAAATAGCCACACACAAAGGCCTTCGGGTAAAAATCAAATTAAAAGTGTGGCTATAAGAGACTTTATTGAGATATCTGAAAGATTTAAGGCAGCAAACCCACGGCTTTTAAGAATCATAATTACAAGTGTTATTTCACAATATTCTGACCCTTATCCTAAGAGGAGGCAGGCCTAACTCAGTGCAATTTATGTTTCTGTCTTTTGTCTAATAAAATAGAGTAGAATTTGTTTCAAAGGAAAACCACAAAAATTACAAAAGAGGTTTGCCAACTTTGACTAAAAGGGGCAGAAACAGTTCAAATTTAAATTTAAAAAAGTCTTTGGGCCCCTGAACTTTTAAGGGTTGGAAGAGAGCTAAGAAAACTATTCAGATGCAGCTCAGTATAGGTCATTTCTTATGGACAGGAAAGACGACTCAGAGAGCAGATGTAAAAGCTCAAAAAGCAAAGTCAAGAGCCACAGAGAACCAAAAACAAGGAGCAGAACTGGGACTTAACTGATAAATATTTTCTGCCCTTTGAATAGGAAGAATTGGGCACATGTGCACAAAAGAGCCAGTGACTTCTATGTGCTTCTCCAACCTCCAGCCCCCAGTTTTTTGAACGAGGCTGTACACTGCCGTTTTCCTGGTCCTGATCCACCGGTCCATGTAAGGTTTTATAGGACAGATAAATTATACTTATATTTCAGCATCTTTCAGGATGAGGTGTTGCCCCAAAGGAGCCTCATGGCTCGTAGCCATGTTTTAGATCATGAACTACTAGATTTCAAGCAGGTATCGTAAGGCAAAGGAACATTTTGGCAATGGGGTGACAATGTTTTGTCTATTGGGAATATTGTCACTAGCAGGCAAGTTGTGGTAGACAGTCTTTGAAGACAGCCACCTTCGTTTCCTTCCCTCTTAATGTGCATTCTACCTATCAATAAGTGGGGTCTATCTCCCCCTCCTCAGATCAGGCTGGCCTGTGACTTCCCTTGACCAACAGAATGTGGCAGGAGTGGTACTCTGAGTCTTGTAGTTAAAAGAACTGAGAGCTTTTACCTTCTCTATCTTGAGAGTCAATTGTCATATAAGACCACTTAGAACAACATGCTATGGTGCAACTCAGCCTAGTCATGTGAAGAGGCCAAGGTGGTGCAAGAAGATGGTCCAGACATGTGAGTGAAGACTTTTTAGATCTTCTAACTCATCCCAACTGCCAGATGAATACAGCCAAATAAGAGACCCCAACTGATACCACACAGAGTAGAAGAACCACCCATATAATCTAAGTCAACTCACAGAAAAATAAGAAATAACCAATTGTTGCTGGTTTAAGCCATGGCATTTTGGGGCTGGTTCATTACACAACAAGCGATAACTGAAAAGTATCCCAAAATTAATTTCCTATCTTTGTGGATGGCTCATAGAAAATGCCATTGTTATTTTCCTAGAACTTGAGGAAGCAGAAAGCATCCTTCCAGCATAGAGAAATTAAGGAGGTAAGAGTGCCTCCTGAGAATTATAACATCATCACAGGATGATTCAGAGACGAGACACACAAAGAGAGTACATACTTTCTGGTCAAAAAGACTGGGTTGAAATCAGAGTGAAGATATTAACATATACAAGGGAAGAACAACCAGAGGGCAGCTTTCCAGTCTCAAGGAACATAAAATCAGGGGATTTGCAGAGCAAAACATGGTGGCCCCCCCACAGCAGTGCCCAGTTATGCCCAGTCCTCAGTTATACCTCTGTTGTGGGCAGGGGCCAACATGCTGGTAGAGACTGAAGCCTCTATGTATGTGCGTCTCACAAGTCCTTCATATTCTAACTTCAGATTCACCAAGAACCCTTTATTAATTTTGATTTCCAAACTTTATGCATATGTTTTTCATTAGAAACAAGCAAACCGAAATTTGGTTTTGTACTGCGGTGGTCCGAATGTTTGTGTCCTCCCCCGCAAATTCAGTGTTGAAATCCTAACGCCCACTATGATAATGTTAGAAGATGGGGCTTTGGGGTAGTGATTATGTCATGAGGGTGGGGCCATCATGAGTGTGACTGATGCTCTTATAGAGGAGACCCCACAAGCTCCCTCGCTCCTTCATCACGCGAGGACACAGTGAAGTCTCAGCAGTTTGCAACCTGGAAGAGGGCTCTCATCAGAATCCAGCTGTGCTGGCACGCTGATCTTGGATTGCCAGCTTCCAACACTGTAAGAAGCCGATCTCTGCTGTTTATAAGATACCTACGATGTGACAGGCTGCTGCTATAACAGTGCAAACGGACTAAGACATACACCCATCTCTTCTGAGCCTGGTTACCATGACATCTCAGTGACTCCAGACGCCTGATGAGATAGAGTTTCTGAGCTTATAGATTGAAGGTCGGGTCTGTGCCAGGTCAGATTCTCCAGAGAAACACCACCTCATGGGAATCTGTGCAGACAAGCAGCCAGCAGTCCCAGAAAGACACAACACTTGGTTTACCACGTTTATCTCAAATGTCTCGTCTGATATTTCCATGTCAGGGTAGTATCTGTTTCCAGATCATTCCCCTCCTACCCTGGTCATGGATACTCATTAGACACAGATCACCTATGCAAAGGACAAATGTCAGCTATGCCGTGGGAATTTCCTTGACTATACTGCTGAAGTCTCTAGATTCCACCTGTCATTATGTGTTTTACACAAGTCTAGAAAGTGTAGGGAAAAGCACTGAAGGCAAAGTATCTATCAGGGAGAGGGGCTGCTGTGCAGGGGTGATCACAGTTAGACAATAGGCTAAAACATTAGGTTCCATAACTGACGAAAATGATTTGCTTGACCAATAGGCATTTGTTTCATAATTACAATCTCTAATTGTTCACTGAACAATAAACTACCAATGCATCATGGTTTAAAATTTTCAATTCTTTTTCTTATGCATTCCTTCAGATTTTCTTACTTCTTTCCTCCATTTTTAAATGAAAGTTGACCTTCTTAGAGTTTTTAGGAATACTTAAAGACTGACTTTATTCAGGAAAACAACCTAAATAAAACTCTATGTCTACAGTACTATAGATTCTCCAAACCTGCAACTCTTTTTTTTTTGTACCAACTGCCTTCACCCAGTAGTCATTCAAATGATACTTAGGAAGGCTAAGCCAAGGAAAATAATACGCATATTTAAAACTTAGGCATAGCTGAGTTATTAAACTACTGGTTATAACTTTATCTTTTTGCCCAAATATTTTGAATCCATCAGCTTTACCAACACAGTAGCTCTCGCTTGTAGCATCACCACCTGCAGAGAAAGGAAGTTACCAAATAAGCTAATTTCCTGAGTCTTGAGGGAAAAAATGCGACAACCACAACAAAAAAGCAGCCATGGAAAAATGCATGATGCTGAGCGCCCAACAGAAGCTCAGTTAATTTGGATTCCACCCAGGAGGATATTATGTGAAGGGAAAGAAAGTTGGGAGAAAAATCCGATTAACCACTGGATCATTTCTCCTGTTCCTCCGGCAGTCGGCTCTGCAGAAGCTGAGTCCCCACAGTGTCACAGAGCCAGTCTGCTGGGGATTAGCCTTTGTAAGTCTGTCCTGGTGGAGATATAAAGATAGAAATGTCTGTGATCTTTTAAAGGATTTGAGATCACAGAGGAAGCAGCATGAAATTACAGAACCATAAAACATTCCATTCAACTTCATTGAAGTTGTGTTGATGTGCACTAGCTTCTCTAATGGAAATATAGTAATAATAATAATATAATAATAAATAATAATAATAATAGCTACCATGTATCAAATGCATTTTTTTGTATCAGGCAATGCGCTTTCAGGAAATTATTTCATTCAATCTTCACAATGTCCCTACGAGTTAACACTATTAATTTTAAACCCTATTTTACAGGCATTGAAATTACATTATAGAATAATCAAATTACTTGCCCAAAAAGTAGAGACTGGTTTTGAAACCAGGTAATGTGACTCCAGTTGCCATACTGTCAAAGAATAATTTGCCTTTATAGATGATGGTGCTTTTATAAATATATAATCAAGGGTATTTTCACCATTTTTTTTTAAACAATACCAACACTCTTCCACGAGTGAATTATATTCCAATTCCAATTTAGTAGTTGTGTAAGGGAAGGTTAACTCTAACCTTTTTAAACCTCGTTAAACTCAGTTGTTAAATGGGTATAATGAAGCTTATTCACGGGATAGAGCAAGGATATAAAAGACCTGAAGTATCTGCATTCTCCCTGGGCCATAGGAAGAGCTTAAGAAGTAAAACTGATATCATTATCAATTATCGGCAGTCATAAAAAATCTATGTTAGAAGATATGTAATGAGAGCATACATCATACATCACATACATCACATTTATGTAGCACTGAGGTATAAAAATTAATGGTGTCAATGGCAGAGATCCTACCAGTTCTGGGAAATTATCAATTGAGTGATTGCCTAAAGATATGTAGGTTTTACATTCACTGAACTATGAGATCAATATTTCAGCTTCTTTCCATATTAGGTTTTTATCTCATGCATATCTACATCATTGAAGTGAATTTATTTTGAAAGATGTATTTTTTCCTTTAAAATTACATAGGCTTTGGGATTTTCTGGACATGACTGTTTCAGTGTTGGCATTCTTAATTTCTTACAGCTGAAGTTGAAAAACAAAACAAAAGAAAAGATTTTCCTTGGGCGAGTTTTAATGTAAAAACTGCAATTAAAATCAAAACAAAAGAGAAAACGAAAGCTGTAAGTCACAGCATATGGGTAGCAATGAAGAAAACTCAAAAGATTCACACCTACTACTCAAACTCACTTTTTTCCAAACCACAGATATACTCCTTAGGTTTCGCAAAATAGCATTTAGGGGTTGTTTTCTGTGCTTCTCAAATTTAGGAAAAGTGTAACTAGATTCTCAAAAAAGAAAGGGAGAGAGAATATTTTCAAAAGATGCAACGGTTCATCTTGAGGACATTCTAATGGTTTATGCTATGTGCATGTAATGGACATGTAGGTTTTTTATATTTATGTGATTCAGTTTAGGATATTATAGAAACCCCATTATCCTTATACAGTGTCCCCTCCTCTCCTGCCGAGTGAAGGTGGCAAAGGGAAAGAATTTCCTTTTGTGTGTGCACAATTTGTCCTTAGCCCTAATAACCCTATGATTCTTTTTTCATAGGCTCTTTATCTTTTCTAAAAGAAGATCATTTATTTTTCTTTAGACTCAGATGAGACAAATGGTCCCATCCAGGCCAGGGTGATTTGACCAAGGTCGGAACCTCATTGACCACGAGGAAGAGACACTGGTCTTTTGTGGTCCTGCGTTCTTAGGGACCAATGAAAATACACCACAAACGGAAGCAGCATTGGACAATGGAAGAGTGTAAGCCTTGACTTTTGAACCACAGGCCACAGAGCAGCTTTGTTTTTTTCTTTCTCATAATTCTTGGCAGTCCTGTACAATCCACAGTAATTTAAGAGAAGGGGCTCTGAAGTGACAAGCAACTGGTGGGCCACATGAAGCAAGCCTTCCTTACCTAGGGTGAATTCATGAGCTATTTGTACACCTAACCTCTCATTGTTCAAATAGTTATGACAACTACTGGGGTTATTATTTGGCTTCAGTTTTAGACTTAGGTTTGTTTTTTCTTCTGTATAATAAAAATGATTAGGACAATGTGAATTCTAAACATAAAATGTAAGAAAAGAGAGGGACTTACAGTCATCCAGTCTGTACTGTTCTCAGATTATTGCCCTCAGATTATTCCCTGTGAGCCCAACTCATACCTTAAACATCTAACTCAACATCCGCTTGGAATCTTAACCTAAAAGTTAAACTTCAACTCATAGATCTTTTGAGTAAAAATAATGGGAATTTAGATGAATGTTCTAAACCTAATCATGAAGTACATTTTCAAATTCAAATTTGAATTTCTATATGTGTACACATATTCATACATGCAGTATGTGTGTATATGTGCACATATGGATATATATATGCATGTATATATGTGTAACATGTATTCTACATACATTTATATGCTCATCTGTCTATTTCCTACACACTGAGACATGTCCTGCTTTGTGATAATAAAAATGGTTAGGATGCTAGATCAGACCCTTTATATAGAGATTGTAATTACTATAATCAATTAACTCTGACCATGTCATGAACCCGCTCTTGCCATGTCTGCTCAGAAGCTACCAATACCTCCTCCTAATTATCAGGAAAAAAAATAAGGTCTTCCATCATGTGGCCCAATTCTCTTTCTCCAGCCACATCTTATAGTGCTCATCCCTTTAATAATTCCCCACACTCAGAGGCTTTTCTTTCAGAGATTCAGAATTTTTTTTTTAAAAAAGTGATTTTCCTACTCAGGGACCTCTTTCTTGGAAATTCAATCTAAAAAAGAGTGACCTCTGAAATCCTCCCTGGTTTGTGTCACCATTTCTGGGTCCTTGTTTATTTGTGTTATTGATCATTTAATGTCCTTCTCCTCCCCCTGGATTGGAAAATCACGTTTGTCTTCTTCACCTCTGAAGCCCCAACTATAAGCACAGTACTTATCTTAGAAAACAATTAGAATTTTGCAGTTACAAATAAAAAGATGTAAACGTAAACTTTCACTTTGCTCAGCCATTTTCAACACCTTCTTATTAATTCATTTCAGAAATATTTTGCAATGAAGTAGCTAAGTGTGTAGACCTAGTCTTACTATCAGACATCTTATCTGTGATCCATGAAGAAAACTCTCATCATAGCATGAGAAACAGCAAAAGCTTGTCACAGTTAAAATGGGAGAAAAGATGCAAATTTCACCTAAGCTAAGCTGGTAGTTTTGAAAGAGACAAAGCAACGACAGAGGACCTTGGTGTTAGAAATGTAGAATTAGGAAGATCATGGAGAGGAAGTTGATCTTAGCAGGAACAGAGTTTGGGGGTGTCCTCAGCACACAAAGTAAGCGGGAACAGTGAGTGCTGCCTCTTCTATTTCCTCGTCTCTGAACGTTCTCGAGTAAATTTGCTCCTACAATGCTTTCAAAAAGCAGAAAGACCCAAACAGGGCAGACAGACTGTTCTTTGTCAACAGGAATGTCAGTGCTACCTTGGAGATAAGGATCCTTTGCAGTCAAACCCATGTCCTACAACCTTCAGATAATCACCCTGAAGTACACAGCACTTAGACCAGAAAATAAGAGCTTTCTAGCGAGCTCTACCCGGCAAGCTGCTTGAAATAATAACCAAAATTCCTGAGTCAGGGAGATAATTGAGACATTGGGCACATCTGGTGAATGCCCTTAGAATGAGCAGGAAGCCACATGCCCTGGATTTCTCCATTTTTTTTTTTTCTATGTATTCCTGTGAACAGATTAGAATGAGAAGAATTGTTTTCCTCATTCATGTATCTTTTGTCACACACCCACATAAAGCAATAGCAGAAACTGTTCTTTCCCTCAGTGAATTTACCATTTAAAGGAGAAACAAAATACATGTAATTTCTAACTATTTACCACCAAATGAGACTCATGACTGACAAAACAAGTAGGAAAAACACACCAGTAACCTAAATTGCAGCTCCCACTCCTTCCTGCCTCGCCCCATCTCCCAGATTTTTAGTGAGCCTTTCATAACATTCTAATCCTTCAACTTAGGTCCAGTTAAGAACTTTTCAAAGACAGGAAGCCAGACCTTAATTAAATTATTCTTTTGCATCGCATATTCATTGCCACAAATTTGGTGAAAGCTTGCCCCAGACACAGAACTAAATTGAAAACCGAGGTACAGATGTGGCCCCCAGTTCCAGGACGTGAGCCACTGGGGTGAGCAGATGACTTAACATTTCATTTCAAATAATATAATATATGCAAAGGTAGAATGATATATGCAGGATACTAAAAGAAAAATAGTTTTATTAAAAACATCCGATGTATATATTACAGCTATCTAGCTGAATTGTTACTGCGCTCCAGCTAATGCCCTCTGCTTCACCCATGATGATACAATCACAATAAACCATAATTGCCTCTATGCTTGTCTGTGTCCTTCCCAGAGTACTCGCCCTGTGAGAGCCTTGCCTGTCTCCGTCCTATAACCAGTGTCTGGCCAGGGTTCTGGGACAGAGCAGGAACTGTAAGAGAGCTGTTCAACAGATGAGTGTAATGACTCAAAACTGGCGATACTGAGGAGTCTTTATGTGTCTTATCCTGCTGTACATTAACTAACCCTTCTCTATCTTTTCAATTTCTTTTCCTAACCCTGTCCTCCCTCACTCTGTTCCGGCCACACTGGCCTCCTTCCTATCCTTAATTGCCAAGCATGTTCTGATCTCAGGGACTTTTATTTGCTCTTCCCCGTGTCTGGAATGTTCTTCCCCCACACATCTGCATGGCTTACTTCAATTCTGCTCAGAGGGTTTTCTCTGCTATCTGCCTGCCCTCCCCACTACTCACTCTCTTATTTATCTCCATGGTGCTCATCACTACCTGACATCATATTATATATTTAGGTCTACTTGTCTTATTGTCTGCCTTCCTGCCCTGGAACAAGAATTTCATGATGGAAGGGACTTGTTTTTAGGCACTGCTATTTATGCCCCAGCACTGCAGTAGTGCCTGATAGCTAGTATTTGTTCAATAAACATTTGTTGAGATAATAAATTTATGAGAAGCCATAAAAAAAGTACTTCTTTTGTTGCCTGCATCTCTGCCATCTCAAACTTCTCTAGCAAATTCATTCATAGAACCTGGGATGAAATGTGTGGACAGTTTTAAAATGATTAAAAGTAAGAAAGAGAATCAGAATGGATCAAAAAAAAAAAAAACTAACTCGAATGATAATCATTTTTCTGGATCCCCTATAGTTTTGCTGAGCCAAGGTACACATGTAAAATTCTGAACACATCATAAATCTCTTTCCAGTTCCTGCTTGCTCCAAAGAGTTTCTATTCCAATTGAACAATTACACCCTCTAAAAATATGCCCAATCAACTGGATACAAATGCAATATTTTATTGGTAGGAGAGATAGCTCTCAATTACTCAGATCTTATTCAAATTTTGCTATGATTATGGCTTTTTGAAAGAAACCATGCTGTTTTGGTGGGCAATTTAGCATCATGTATCAAATGCCTTGTAAAATGCATTTTCTTTGCCTGGAAGATTGCACTTGTAAGCATGCTTCTCAAGGAAATATTCAGTCATAAATGAAAAAAATACATACAAGAATCTATAGCACAGTGTTGTTTCTCTCAAAATAAGTTAAAAACATCATAAATATCTGCCAAAATATTGTGTACCCAAACTATGAGACATTACAACGACAAAAAGTACTCTGTGAACATAAAAACAATGTTGGGATAATATGCATATTGACATAGAAAGATGGTCTTATTTACAAAATTATATTTTTGTGTATATGGTGTGTATATATATATATATGTATATATACACACCATATATATATATGTATATATATATACATATATATATATACACACACATATATATATATATGTATTTACTTTTCTATGGCTTGGGGAATATACCTGTTCTTTATCATTGTTTTTGCATATTTGTACATTATGATTTTTGTGCCATACTTAGTTTTCACTTGTAAAATAAGTAATTATAATATTATGAAAATCGGGAGAGGGTAAAATAAAGTCCCTTCGATTTGTATCATACATTTGCAATAGGGCAATATATTCTTCGAGGAGATAAAAACTTGTTATTGGGGGAGGAACGAAATATCTTACTCTTTTTGTTTAGAAAGCACAGATATACATACAGCACATCAACAGACAGACAGTATATCAGCGGTATTACATGTCATAGGAGGGTGATTAGAAAAAACATATCTAAAAAGGCTCCTTATAGAGGTAATAATAAAAAAAAGGTTGAGAAACCCCACTTCATTCCAATTCAAACATTTTAATCTTATGCTTTTGTATCTTTTAGAAGATATTAAAGTTTCTTCCATTTATTTTGCACATAATTAGTCCCTCTCACTTCTATTAAGTGTAGGTTGAAATCTAACCATTGGCACTGAGGAGAGGGCCCTACATAAATTCATGAGGAGTTTCTGAAAAGAAGTAAAGGAATGAGGTTACTGGATCACTAATGGCAAAGAACTTCACTTTAGGACAGAGTTAACTCCAACATCCAGTAAGCCACTTTAAGCGTCTCAAAAGCAATCCTTAGAAATACTTCTGCTTTTTCTAATTGAGGTCAGACAATGGGAAGCTTTCGCTGATCCCTAGACATAGCACTTTTTTTCTTTTTTGGCATTTGTACAATGCCTTCATTTAAGACCTTCCTTAAAAGCATCCTCTCAGTGATAAATGAGGGATGGAGTTGGCAAGCCTTTTCCTACTGACACTCATATTTCAGGAAGTCAGGATTATGATTAGAGAGCACAGTATCAAAGACAAGGCCCAAATCAGTCCCCAGAGCAAGAGTGGCTGAAATTAGAATTATCACCAGTCTTTTCCCCAGGAACAATTTGGAATCCATCAAAAGGACAGTAGTGGATGATACCAGAATATAAACAATGACGGGAAAAGAAAGACAGCCTCCACCTCTCAATATAACAAAAACAATTTCTAAGGGTTTTCATAGAACATTCTCAAGAGGTGACTCAAATTTCCTTGCAAAACCCAAACAGGCTGCAGCAGTCCAGTAATATGTCACAAAGAGTACTCAGCCCTGAGATGTATCAAGTTCTTGATCAGAAGGTGAGTGGTGTCAGTGCTAAGAAAAGACTTTCATTCTCTTTACCCATCCCCACGAAGCAGGCTAGTCTCATTAAGGAATGGCTCCATCTGGTGAGACTTCCCCCATTCTCGGAACCCACAATCATCCATCAAAGGAAAACTATGGGTGGAAGAATTGTGGCTGACCCAAAGATACCCATGTCTTAAAACCTGGAACTTGTGACTCCGTGATCTTATATGACAAAGGGGACTTTGTCATATAAGATGTGATTGAGGCTAAGGGCTTTAAGATGGAGAAATTAGCCTGGATACCCAAGTTAGTCCAAACTAATCTCACAGATCTTTAAAACAGTGGACCTGTCCCCAGGCTGTGATCAGAGAAAGGGATATTATGATATTATGATGGAAGCAGGGTCAGAGAGATGTAGTGTGAGGACTTGACCAGTTACTGCTTTGGAGATGGAGGGAGGGGGTCATAAAGTATGGGTTATGAGGCCTCTAGAAGCTGGAAAAGACAAGGAAAGTGATTCACCTTTATAGCCTCCAAAAAGGAATGCAGCCCTGCTGACACCCTGCTTTTAGCCAAGAGAGACTCGTGTCAAACAGAATTATCAGATAAAAAGTCCGTCTTGTTTTTCCACCAAGTCTATGGAACTTTGTTAAGCAGCAACTAGAAGCTAATATAAAGCCAAGGGTGGAAAACAGAAGTCTGCATTTTATTACCTACATCACTGGTTCTTACTCATAAACCAAAAAATCTTGACTGTTGGTGTGGTGAGGTTAGTCCACCTCGGATACTCTCTTGGACAGTCAGTCACACCAGGGGATCAAACAAGATCAATTCCCAAAGCAGTACAAAGGCACAGAAGGAAAATGAAGATAAGGAAGTGATATTTCTGAGGACCCTTGTTGATTTTTCTCCAGATCTTTTAAATTAGCACTATAATGCATTAGGCAACATTATTCCTCCATATTTACTCAACTGGGTTTTTGTTAGAAAAATACAGACCCATCAAACAATGTAATTCCACCTAATTGTAAAATAACTCAGCAAATTATAGACCCAAGCAATTAGCCTAGCCTATTCTACCTGGGCATTTTTGTATTCACCAAACGACTTAAATATGATAAATGGATTCCAAGGAAAAAAAGGGAGAAGCTTTATAGATTCTTCTGGTATGGGGATTCTGATTAGCAATATATATTTAACGATAGTGGCAAGGGCTATTTTGTTTTCATCATTTTGTTCTCAACTCAAATATTGAGAAAGCTCTCCCTGACTCCCTATTTAATGTTTCTTATTCCCCTCACATAATCATATTTCTCCGTTTTCATTTATTCACAGTATTAACACTATCTAAAATCATATTTATATTTTGGCTCTTGTATCTATGTTCTCTACTAAAATATAAACTCCATGAAATTGGAGGGTTTTTTTTAACTTATTCATGCTATATACTCATTTTATAAAATAATTCCTGACACACAGTAGGCAAGCATTAAATATTGTTGAAAAGATGGAAAGATGGATGGATGGATGGATGGATGGATGGATGGATGGATGGATGGATGGATGAAGCAGAGAAGAAAGAAAATAGTCAATGGCCAGGAGGTAAAGAAATCCTCAAAGAAGTAGTGAGATTTCATAAATCCTCAATGGGTGGCAATTAATTAGAGATATGGAGAGAAATAAGGATATAGATAGTAACCCTAACCAAAACTCGGAGAACAGAATGACCAATATACAAAGAGCATAAAAACTAGCCCGAAAAGACTGGAGCACAAAGGCAGTGTTGGACAGAAGAAAAGTTGGGATTGTTGCATGTTAGGGATCAAAGAGCTTTGTCTAGAAAATGGGAATAAGTTAAAGAGAGGAAAATATGAAGTAGGCTCTGGGGACTGGTATTTCAAAATTACCTGTGACTCTGAATATTGAGTAATCCTCACTTCAGTGGCTTCTCTATTCTCAGGTAAAATCATTTGAGATGCCATATGGAATTCCAGTTTGATGTTTGAATCTGTTCAGTATAACCCTGTTGGGGATGTAATTTGTCATCAGATATTCACTTGAGTCCCCATCATACCATGCCTGCCATGGGGAAAACAATCTGCCTCACTTTGTTGAGCTTAGCCATGTGACTTGTACTGGCCAATGAAATTAGTGTAGACCTCATCTCCTAAGAAGAGGATTTAGATATGTTTGGTTTGACTTGGCCTCTTTTGGTCATGATAAGAAACTGCTCCAAATTCTGCTGCTAGTGCTGAGCCGAGGGCCCCGCATCCAAGACATGGAAAGCAGACTTGAGACTGACTTATGGTCTGAAGTTGAACACAGCCAATGACAAATTGTTCACCATTATATTCTTCAAGTTATTATGCATTATTATGACAGCAAACCTCATTAATATAGCCTATCAATGGGAATGCTCCAGGATACCTGGAGCATAAAGAAAGAGTAAACAATTCATCAAAATTCATTTTTTCTCTACCATAGTGTAGAGCTGTCACTAGGAGGTAGCTATCCAACTAGAGATGGTATTTTGTATTGCACTCAGGTGGAGTTATGTGACAATTCTGATCAAAGGAATGGGATCACTAGAAGTGGCATGTGCCTCTTCAAGGCCAAGATGATTAAGAAGCCATCTCTTTCCCATTCAGCCAGTTAGACACTGATAACTGAGAAGCCCCACAAACAGGAGAGCCATCACATGGAACAAGTTTGGGTGCCTGAATAATCACATGGGGGAAGTTCCACTCTAGACCATAAACACCCACATTTAGACAGTTATATGAGCAAAAACAAAATTCCTGTTTTGTTAAGCCACTAAAATTTAATTTTCAGCTGGTATTAGCCTATGAAATATGTTTGCATGTAATAAAATTATGTGTAGTATATAATTATTAAAGTATATGTCTAGGATTATTTCAGAATCAGAAAAAAGTTTATGTTTGCTTAAGAGAATGTTCCTCAAAAGAGAATTTTCACTTTTTAAAAAACTAGCTTTCCGATATCGTAACATCTTAAATTTATTCCCACGAACATACTTAACATATCTTTAGGTGTTCTAGCTGATGAGGAAAAAAGATCAGTGAAAAGATCCCTGTTTTCAAAGAGCTTATATACTAGTAGGAGTCAGACAATCAATAATCACAAATAATAAGCAAATTGTATACTATGTTAGAAGGTAATACTGCTGATAGAAACAAAGAGCAGGAGAAGAACTGCTGGAGTGTGTAATAATGTGTGTGTGTGTGTGTGTGTGTGTGTGTGTGTGTGGTGGGAGGCACATGTTAACAAATATTTAGATGATCCCTGACTAGGGTAAATGGAAATGGAGAGAGGGAGGATCATCCCCAATCAATCTCTTTCATTTATATCCCTGACCAATCCCTAGAGTGTTTACAGAAACTCTAAGGTTCCTATTGTCCACATATCAGCTATAAATGATTTTGACCGATGTCATTATTAGGCAGAGGAAGAGGAAGGTACTCATCAGGTTTAGACTGGTGTGTATGGCAGCGGTCCCTATGGATAGAATAAGGGGACATATCTACACTGAACAGCCAGCGGTGGCATCCACTGGCACACGTGCCAGACCTGTTAGCTACACTATTTACCACTGATAACCAGATAGATGGACCTTAAGTCTAGAAATTCTAATGACCCCTGGAGACCAAATAAATATGTTATTATTAACCTAGGGCTTGACTAAAAGATTTTAACAACCAAGAATCTTTGGTTGTGATGGCAACACTAAAAAAAATCAGGCAAAGGAAAGGAAAAGAGAGGTGTTTATTGATTAGCCCAAATTTGACCCTACTTTGTTCTACATATAATTTATAAAGAGGAAGATAAAGGAAATAAAATTAAATCCAACTTAGGTGCACAAAATGTATTTTTAAAACATAAAGAACAAAATGCTCATTTTTCCCTCCCACCTTAGCCTAAATTTGTTTTGGCTGCTCACATTTCCTTCCAAATGGCTAGTCAAAATACAATCCTTCTGGAATAAAGCTTGAACATGATTATTTTGGGCTACAAATTATCTCCTAAACATCATTCCAAAAGCATTAACATATTCTGTATACAAAATAAATAAAGACAAAAAATTGTGAAAGAAAACTGGAAAATGCTCACAGTTCTGTAAACTGCTGTAACATTGTGTTTAGAAAGCTGTAGTTATGTCACAAATGCTGCTCAAAATTCCCTGACCTGTGCATTAGCTGTTATCAAGATAAATGTCTTCTGATGACAGTTTTATAGATGTTTTTGGATTGAGGAATTTTTCTGTATTACAAATAGTTTATATTAAGGCCATAGGAGGTCACAAGAAAGAAAAAACTTGGATTGCTTTAGAATATGTATTGTTTAGCTTATTGTTTTTATTGCCAACTAAAAATAAAAGTTTGGGTATCAAAAAAAAAGAGAAAGGATTAGCAATGGAAGCTAAAGAACAAGATTATTTTAGGCTAATTAAGTGCCTACATTTTTTTCATTTTTAAGAAATGATTTTTTGAAACATTTTTTTAATCTTTGATAAAGTTTGACCATTTTTTACCTCATTACAAAGCCCCAAATGGAAGGGTGTATTATTGTGTGTGTGTGTGTGTGTGTGGTAATGTGTGTGGTGTATTGGTACTATTACATTGGACCCTTTCAAACCATGGTTATGTTCATGAAAATGAAAAGTGAAGAGTACTTGTCTAATCCTTCTTGAAGCTGATATAATGACTTATTTCCAGTGCAAAGAATCAAGACATATAAAGTCACCATCCACTTTAGAATCCTTCCTCCAAGCTCCTGGGGTTTAATAACCACTTCCCTTTGCTCCCAAAGAATGGTAGCAGTTTCTTGCAATTTCCACTTCTGAGTTATGTCTAGATCCTCTTTTTGCTCTTTGGTGCTTCCATATCTGTTGACTCTGTTCCTTATATCAAATTCTCTGGGTTTAAATGGCAAGTTTAATTTCCATATTTGTGACCGAACACAAATATAAAGGAATTTTGGAGAATTTCCCAATGAAAGGGCAAATGGAGGAAAATTGCATGGGAAGTGAATGAAAAGTAGAGGAGCAATAAATGCCTGTGGAATAGAAGGTAGGGTTCCAACTACTTGATAAATTTCTCAACCATTTAAATAAATGTGTTGATGCCAAGGACAACTTCTAATACCTTTCTTTTTTAACATCCAAGGATTTGACATATTTTTCCTTGCATATCTAAAGTCATTGTGATGGATTGATTGATTCTTAAAGGAGAAGAACAAGAAAGTCTACAAAAGACAAAAGGATAGATATTGCATACAATGTCACTTTTCTGCTGTCTACATACTTTCTGCCAGAGTTAGACATCTGTAAATGACCTTGCCAATCTGTCTGCTCCTGTATGCATTAAAGAGCTGCTGGAGAATATCACATGAAATCATAATAATAGGAGATTTATATTATTTTCTATTATGTTCATGAATACAGCTCACTCAGGTACTCATCACAGCCACAACATATTATTGTCTTTCCAATTCCCATTATGGCAGTCTTACTTGTATTTTTTCTCCAACCTACTTTTGAGAGGTAATGTAGTTTAAGAAAATAAAAGCAACCTATGATAGTTACTCTAGTAGCCCCCCGGTGCAATGTACCTCCTGACCTGCATGACCTTAGATAGCCTCTTTCACATTGACTCTGGTTTTTACCTTGTGATTTGCTTAGCCAGTGGGATATTAGCAAGTATGACATAGTAAGTGCTTGGTAAATACTCGAATACCAGGTGTGTCCTCTTGAAAATGCATGCTCTTGGAAACCAGCTGCCATGCTGGAAAGACAGGCTACTGAATCATCATGAACTCACCTGAAAAGAGACCCTGGATTTGAACTACCATCTTCCCAGTTGAGTCCAGTCAAACCGCAGAATAATGAGAAATTATAAATCATTGTTAAGTCCCAAAGTTATGGGGTGGTTTGCTATATAACCATAGATAACTAGATTACCACTAAAGAGAAGTTTCATTTTGTTCTCATGATCAAATTAAGACACCAACCAGAATTCACACCAATTTCCTCATTTTCTCTTTGAGCATGGAGGGGAAAGCCCTAATCCCATCAAAGGCCATGATGAACTTTAAATATCCTCTGTCATCTCCTCTCCCTTTGTCATCAGTCTTTCCCTCTCTTTTGAATCTTTCTCATCACCATTCTAACATGTTCTTGTTCTTCCCATAATTCATACAAGTATGTACGTACACACCTTACCCTGACCTCTCATCTCCTTCCAGCTATCACCCCATTTCTCTCCTTTTCATAGCCAATCTTCTCAAAAAATTACATGTGCCTTCTCTCCACTTCCTCAGTCCATTTTGTTATTAATTTGTCTTCTGCTTATACCAGTCCCCAAATTGTTGTCCTGATCACCAATGACCTCTATATTGCTAGATAGATTGACACATTTCTGTCCTCAACCTAGCTAAGCTCTCAGTGACTTCACCATCATCACTGTATCTGTATACCTTCTTTTCTCTTGGCTTTGAACGTACCTCATGTTTTCTTCCTAACTTACTGATTTACTTTTTTTCAGTTTCCTTCCTTGGCTTTTCTTCTTACACCTGACTGAATCTGAGTTACACATGGGTTGTTTCTAGACCCTCTGATCTCCTGCTTTCTCCCTTCAGGTGAGTCAGTGGCTAAATGTCATCTTTATTCTAATGATAACCAAATCTATATCTCTAACTATTCTCCAGAAGACTATAACCAACTGTTTACTTTTTCTCTCCACTTAAATATCTGTCAAGCATCTCAAGCATGTCAATCTGAAACTCAATTCTTGCCTAATCTTTCTCACCTCAATAAAGATACCATCAGATACTCACACGCTCAATTTAGAGTCATAAGAGTTATGCTTGATTCTCTTATTTTTTGAACAAACATTGAGTTGAGCACTTACTAGCACCAAACATACATTAGATGATATTATTCTTATCCTACAAGGAGTTCACTGCTTAGAGTTGAAAATGGACACATGAATGTATAATCACAATATAAACAGAAAAAATGTTATCATAGAGACCAGATAAAATAGGCCTATAAGCAAACAGATAGGATTCAATACCATTTTAGGAAATGGAGAAAACCATTTCCAATTGCCAAATTGCTTCCAGTACAGGAATCATTCAGAATTTTATTTGGCCCATTACTTGAACATAACCAAACAAGTTAACTCCCAATAATCCCTTAGGATGGAGAGTTCTCATGTTTGAAATAAACATTTTCAGAAGTATTTCCTAATGTAGAAACCTTGTCAAGCTATGGATTCTCAGTGTAGCACTGGATTTGGATGACTCCCTTTCTTATTAGATGTCTTCAGGTTGTTTTCCCCATAGTGTTTCAACAGAACATGGCTATAAAAACCATTTTATTTCTTTCGCTCTGTATTCTTGTTTTGCTCCTCTTAGCATAATTTTAGAGTTGCAGGAAACTTGACATCCCCAATAAACCTCCTACTCTCCAGAGACACATGAGCATTATGTAATGGAATAGAGAGGTTCATTGCTTGATACACAGACAGCTATATTTTAAGCACTTACATTTGGTGGCAACTTGAGTATTAAAAAAAGTATATGCATCTTTCACATAGCATCATAGCATATTTCACTCAGGAAGTTTTAGGAGAAGATTAAGGATCATAAACAATTTCACCTGTCTAATGCAACAGTCTATGGAAGTCCAAGAGTTAAGGAAAAATAATTATGCTTCATTTGAAAAAAAGTATTAAGAAGTATTACTAAAGCACAATTTCTATTGTACCTGGAGGGGTGGGAAATGCCACAGATAGTATTGTAAAGAATTTCTCCCCAGTTCAATAAATAGTCCAGTGGAATAAGTAATTACTGGTAACAGATTAAGTTGGTATATAATGGTGAAAAACAGTTTGCAAGAATTATCTCAACTATTCTTAGATAGTGTATCTCTAATGAGTAGATTTAATATTAGTCTCTGTGGCTTTATTTCTAAATAAATAAAGATCAATGTTAATATATATTTATTAAGTGTAGCATGCTTCAGGAAATTTAGTAGGGATATAAGGGAGAATGAGACCTTTAAGAATACACAGTTTAAAGAAGACAGTCTTACAGAAAAACAAATAAACAAACAAAAAAACGGCAATGCCAAGCATGGCAACACACTATGGGAGAAAGCACATCGAAAAGAATGCTTAATTCTGGAAAAATACAGTCTTGGGAAGAGTTGGGTAAATCATTCAGGAAGGTTTGGGGCAGGAATGTAAAGAAGGTGAGAAATTTTCCAAGAGCCAGGGAGAAGTAAGCCAGCATTTAGACACAGGCAAGGAGCAGGGAGGGGTGCCTTTAGAGGACAGGAGGGGGCATTGAGCCCCAGGTTGTAGGTAGAGCCTGGGCTGAGATGGAGAATCAAGACTGGACAGGTCCAAGTCTACAGGTCTACAGGGCGAGCTGGAAAGGGCTTGACGCTGCTGCAGAGGGCGGCCTGTATTTCAGATGCATTCTAAAGTAGATTTGTGTTTTGGAAACATGTAAGTTAAATACAACCATTTGCATTTATTTACTTGATGAAATAGCTGTGTCTGCTATGTTTATAATTTAAGCATCTATAGATCTTTTACTGAAAATCTTTCTTGGCTTACAACCTTCCAGATTGCAAGAAAAAAATGTAAATGTAATCAATAGTACTCATTTAATGAGTTTTAATCTATATAGAGTGCTAAGAGCCTTTTCTAATAGAAAAGTTTCCACAGATAGGACATATATATCTTAAATATATCTATATGTCTACATCTATGTCTCTATAACTACATCTATATATCTATATCTAGATCTATCATCTATCTATATCTATCCATCCATCTATCTATCCATCTATTATCTATCTATCATCTATCTATCTATCATCTATCTATCTATCTATCCATCTATCT
>NW_024354875.1:5396140-5405754 GCF_902729225.1 Pteropus medius
ATCTATCTATCTATCTATCTATCTATCTATCTATCTATCTATCTATCTATCTATCTATCTATCTATCATCATCATCATCTAGTCAATCTATATCCCTAGTTAGAAAAGAACGAAGGTGGGATTATGATTAACTGTTCAAACAGAAATGATGACATTTTTCTGACTATTTCTCACCAGTTCCACTTCTCCAGTCTTGATCAACCTTGGTGTAAGCAGTTATGTCTCACCCGTATTACTGCAATAGCCTCCTGACTGGTTCTCCCTGATTCTGTATCTGACCTCTATGAGTTCATCCTCATGAACAATCATCACAATGATTCTTTTTAAATATATGATGCATTCTTCTTCTCTACGCCCTGCAGTGGCATCTCTGGATGCAAAGCCCTAGAATGGTCTACCATAAAGATCCTATAGGTCTCACTTTCTTTGTCCTCTGTGACCTCATTTCTTGCTCTTGTACTTTTCCCTCACAATTCTCCCCTCACACTGACCTCTTTGCTATTCACTTCCTGCTTTGGGGTCTTTGAGTTGACTTTTTTCTCTCCTTATATCACTGTACTCCAAGATATCCACCTAAATCACATCCTTCCCTCCTCACTGTCTATGCAAGTTATCAATTGTTTGTTTGTCACATCTAAACTCATCTTCTTTTCCTGCTTATGACAAGGGATCGAGGCCCTTTAAATATTTTCTCTTGGGCCAGCTGGCACAATGGTAAGCTTTGTCAGTAGAGGATACTGGAGGGACATTTCAGCAGAAAGGGGTTTTACTTCCTGGTTCCAGTGGCTCACTAGCCACACTTCTGCTGTGCAGGCAGCTTCCCCACATCCAGCCCCCGCAGAGCATAGGACTTGTCTGGTGCTTGGCTCCTGAAATACCCCAAAGCCATCAGCTGCCTGCAGCACCACCTCCCACACACCCCACCCCATCCCAGGGTGGTCTTATAGTGGAAAAACTACTGTTAATAGTTTTCCCCAGCACTCCGGAGGGTGGTTTCCCAGCAAGTTTAAACAAACAAACAAACAAACAAACAAACAGCTAGCTGCGATTGACATTCTGTAAAATTCACTGAGCCTTGGTGCAAGAAGAAGGATTTTGGCACCCCTAAGCTCTTTTTCTTTCTTCTTAGTTTTCAGCTGTTCTCAGTAGATGAAGTTGTCAAAAGGCAGAGGTTCCCAAAGGGCGATGTTCTGCTCCAGATAATCAACTTCATTTAATACATATTAATAGCAAGAAAAATTAGAAAGAGCTTGTCTTAAATCACTGCCTTCCCACTTAACAAGAAAAATCACGGAAAGCAATACATATGATAAAAACTCTCAGGACAGACATAGGACCATAAAATGAAAGTACTCTTTCTGCAATAAGCGTATGCTTTGTCAAGGTCAATTAAAGGCAAGATTTATGCACACATGCAGTCACTCTGTCTTAAAAAATGGCTTTACACAGTCTTCATGAAGGTGGAGTGAACTGCTGCTCAGAAGCTGATGCTTGTAGAATGGCAAAACCGAAATAATCTGGAAAAATATATCTGGCCTGTAGGACTATGACAGGAGTGTCTAAGGAAAACTCTGAAGTATATAAAAATAAGAAAGATTAAAACTAACTTTCAAAAGTAATTTAAGGGAAAGAAATCTCAGCTCTCTATTATGTCTTAATCGAGAAACTTGCTTTTTAAAAAATCATATCTGAATGGCACAAGCTGAACATTCTTTGATTTATAACATGAAAATAAACTAAAAGTTACATGGTGCCAATAACACATTAAAGCCTGTCAACAGTATTTTTTTTTTGCCACTACTTATAATTAATGTGTGTATCTACGAAGATCCAGAAATGTAAAACAATGGAAGAAATATAAAGGTTTTACAAACCTAAGAGCAAGCAGACAACAATCTCAACTTTTAAGTCATGCAGAGTGGTTACTATGTTATAAACAAAGCTGGGACCAAAGTGATAGATGGATGGCCAATGCATTTGCTTTCTGAAGATCATAAATCACTGTGCTTTGCCTCTAAGCTCTCCAAATGCCTGAACTTCTTTCTACATTAAAGATGCTTGAAAGTGCATTAACTGTTTGTATCAATTAGCCTCCTAGAAGACTCATTTATGAATAGCACATTATTCAAAATATGCCCCTTCAGCATGACCTATTAACCCCTACTCTGTGGTAGGCATTGAAGGCACAATGACAAAAGGACAAGGTTCACATCCTTAAGGAAAGCTTAGACTCATCAGGCTACAAAAAGTAGGCAAGTATTCAGAATAGAATATAATAACAGATATACTGGAATTATATACAGAGTACCAGTCAATCATAGGAAAACTGTGATTATATTCGTTATCAAAGAGAAGGTTACAGTGGCTCTGGGGCCTTGAAGGATAAACGGAAATTTGCCAAAGAGACAAATTTAGAGAAGACATCTCAGAAAAGGGGAATTTCACATGCACAGAAAGGCACAGAGGCAGGAACAATCTGGGTTTGTTCAGAGAAAATTTCGTAGTTTGGGAGTGCTGTGAGAGGCACAGATGATGGGAGATGCACCTCTGAGGGCTGGCAGTGAAGGTCATGCTAACGAGTTGTGCTTTTATCGGGTAAATGATGAACAGAATTGTAACACGATCAGATGAAATCATGAGTAGAATAATGATACAAGTGGATGTGCACATGAAGAAGTTATGGAAGTAGTCAGGAGGATGGGTTTGAGAAGGTGAGGCTACAAAAAAGGAGACCAGTGAGGTGCCCATGCAGTTTTCCCGGTGAGAAATGACAATGGCAACAGCTTGAGATAGGACAGTACAAGTACAAATAGATGCAGAGGGTTTGAGGAGCAAAATTGGCTAGACCTGATAATTGGTTAGGTGGCAGGAGTAAGCTAAGGAGAGCCATCTGATAAGGCACTCCCATTTCCAACCTGGCTATCAAGAGGGGGAACATGGAGGAAATGACTGGTCCACTGTGCATACAATGAGTTAGAAGACTCCATGATATCTACAGGAAGATGTGGGTCTAGAAATTCAGTCAGACATTTGAAGAGAATTTAGAATTCATCAACTTATCTATTCTACAGATATTAGAGTAGAAGATAAGAGAGCCAAGGACAGAGTCTGAAGACATAGTCATTTAAAAATTGGGCAGAACAAAAGGTCCCTTCAAAAGAGAGTTAGAGAGCAGTCAGGGAAGAAAATTAGCAGAGAGCCATGCATGAAAAACAAGGAGCAGGGGCTTTAGGAAATATGGGAGTACCCAATAATCTAAACTGCTGAATGTAATGAAGGACACAGATTGAAGGGTGCCATTGAGATGGGAATCAAGAGTGGATTCAGTGGCACTGGAGGGCAGAGTCAGATAGCGGTAGGTTATGATCTGGAACGAATGAGATTTGAGGTGGTAGAGCAAGCACACCCAAGAAGGCCTTTCTGAAGCCAGCTGAACGAGGAAGGAGAGATGCAGGATGGGGGCTTGAGCGGGCCACTGGGTCAGCAACGTAGTTTGGAATGAGTAAATCCCATTTCCAATACACCTTGGGATAAGTCCCTCCATGAGGAAGATTCCTTCCCATTAAGCTTATATCTATAATGGATAGAGGATATAGGCATAAAAGAGATTATGCCAATTTCTTAAACAAAAGACAACATTTTAACTGTTTGGTAAAGTACCCAACGCTTTATGTAACTAAATGGAAGAAAATATTTTTATCAGAAATACTTTCAGAAAGGCACTGACTGGGGTTGAATGATTGGAACAGGAGGTCACCTCCCAGGGAACATGCTTATGTAAGTGCAAGGAGGTTCTGAAGTGCGTTCTAGGGATGGTGTTCTCAATCGTCTTTAGGATTTAGGGGCCAGATTGTAGTCTAAAGAAACAGAGGAGAAGCGGAGGTTTTGCAGAGGAAGTGGAAAGGGTAGAGGTCATTTAAGGAAGATAGGCTATCAACTCCTTTCCTCCATTTTCCTCACAAAATCTTAGTAATTAGTAATTTAATAATTTACTGCATTATTCTTTACTGCTTTAATATTATTGCAAAGAACAGATAAAATCCCTACCTAAATTTGAGGCTAGACAAAAACAGAGACCTTGGGGAAAGTCGCAATGGAGGTTACATCAGTACCCTCTGCTTCATTCAAGGACATATGCTTTCTGATGTCCATTTACCCATAATTGGAAATTGATGCAGTGTTGCAATTCAGAAATTGCATGACTTGGAAACAGACAGCTTCATCATTATTTATCATCAAAATGCTACTCAACAGGTAGGCAGAAGTACTTAGTATAAATTACCACCACCAATCCTTACAATCCTGGGGTTCTGGAGAAATCCACAAGCCAAAGCACTGGGGAGCACCGTAATTGTATCAAGGCTGCTGTACATTATCTGGCCCACGACCAGCTGGTATTTTAGGGGACAGTGCTGGGTCAAGCTAGCCCACCGGGTCAACAAGAGACTCACCAACTAGGAAAATTGGCAGCAAGGATCAGATGGACAGAGATTTATGCACACTATAATTTTTAGTATTTGCACCATGGTGTCAACATTTTACTTGGCTCTTATGTTATAGTTCTTTGGCGTGGGAGCTGCTGGACCGAGAAATGTATTTCTCATGTCTTCCAGGTAAGGCTGAAGCCAAAAACATGAGATTTTGCCACTTTCAACTCAATGAAATAAACCAGGCATTTTACAGCTGGGGTGACTTCTGTTATGTGGGAAAAACAGAAGATAAAGGAAGAAATGGGGAGGGGAGTTAAGTTTTGCACTATTTAGTGATTATTTAGATTGTCTTGTGATATTGAATTATAAACTACTGAATTATAGTTTACTTCTTACGTTGCTAATTATCTTTCCACAAGATGACATCCGAAGTATCCAACCACAATGTTGGGTAGTTTCTAAGAAAGCCACATGTACACGTTGTCTTTTGCATCGCTCTGAGCAGGCGGCATTCTGGACTGGTCCACAAGACACCTGCCCTCTGTGCCTTTATAATTCTCTCTCTCTCTCTCTCTGAGTGCAAGCGGGACTGTGAATAGGACGATATTTTTCTCTCATGATTAACTTATAGTATATGGAAAAAAGGTAAGGAATTTTCCATTTATAATTAACGTTTTTAGCTGTTGACTCAGTTCATGCACAGGGAGGCTATCCTGGGTGATCTATTCAAAGAAAGATCCAGACTCCCCAGGAGGAGAGAATCCAAGTGAGTCTGTTTCTCCTGCTCTCCTTGAAGAAGTAAGCGAACATGTGTTCCACAACCTCAGACGTATGAACTCTGCCAACAACTGGGTGAGCACAGAAAGGCCCGTGAGCCTCAGAGGAGACCCTGGCCCCCGCAGGCACCTGGACTGCAGGCTTGGACTACCCTGGGGAGACTCTTGACTCACAGAAACTGTGAGATAATAAAGGTGTTTAAACCACTAAACTGGTGTCAATCTGTTGCACAGCAACTGACCACTCTCCAAATCAATGCCGTGATCACAACAGACACTCAGGAACTTTGGGCTTTTTGGTCTCTCATGGGAGAATTCACCTGAGGTAACGACATGGACAAAAGTCCTCTGAGACAAATGAGATCAAACCCAGTCACTTAATAGAAGCAAGATGGGTGAGAACATTAAGGACAGTTTTTTGACTAGGCTCAATAACCATGGCAAGGCCTGAGAGAAGTGTTGCATGATGATGTGACTTACAAACTGTTTCATTCATGGGCCTTGGGGTACGTTTGGGAAAAGATTCCACACTGCAGATGCACGACTCTGTGTCTGAGCCGTGCCTGGTTGGACAGATGGCTTTTACACGAGCAAGCCAAGCAACTCCTGATTCTCTCGACCTGGAAAGAGAAATCCAGGAATGTGGGCCTTCCATGGTGATCTCCCACATCTCAACCTGTAAAACAAGCACGAATACACACTAGAACTCTATCCAAGGTCAAAACGATGAGGATTTTGAGAGCTCGTTTTCCACTTTCTTTGTGTTTTCTCAGTGTCATGCTAAATGGGGCCTTGAGCACTTCTTGGGTGCACCCTGTGAAGTACAAGTGGCACTTGTTAAGTGAAAAAAGGCCCTAAGCAGGCGACTTGTAGTCATCTAAATGAGCCATTCAAAACGCCACCCGAAAAGCCAATGCCGAGCCCTCTGAATAAACAACGGTTGGTGAGAAAGCAAGTGCCCTCTCAGAAAAATACCCGAACGAATTCAGAAAGAGCTAAACAGATACTCAAGAGGCCTAATACATCAGCATTTTCTGTAGGTTCATCATCTTGTTTACTTTCAAAATCTAGCCTGGGAAATTTGGAAAGCCGCCGGCACTGGCTTAACCACCCCCTAGTCCCTGAGAATACAGCCCAGTGCTAAGAAGAGGGCAGCAAGGATCTGAGCATTTTCTGTTTGGCAGGCTCTAAGCTATGTCCTTTGCTCAAGTATTTCACTTCACATATTTTGCCTAACGACTTGGTAAAATAAATTCCTTTTCCATCGCTACATGTGATCATAAACACAGCAGCTTAAACATCGGTATCCCTTCGTGAGCTCATAGTTCTAAAGATAAGAAGTCTAGGCATAACCAGAAGCCAGAAGGCTGGATTCTCTGCTCAGGGTCCCACAGGCTGAAATCAAGGTGACATCCAAGCTGAGTCAGTTACAGGACTGAGGGCCCAGTTTCCTTGCTGGCTTTTAGTTGGTACTATTCTCAGTGTTTAGAGGACACCCACATATTTTTGCCACATGGCCCTCACTATCTTCAAGCCATCGATGGTATGTCAGTTCCAGGAAATATACAGGGTGAGTACACAGGGAGTGGGGAATCTTGGGTATCATCTTGAATACTACTCTGCCTACCACATAAAATCAGTATTGCTATTTCCACTCTAAAAATGAGGAAACTGAGGCTGAAAGAAAATGATCCATGTTGGAAGTGCTACTACGTCACCAAAGTCTGTCTGCTTCTAAAGCCCATGTTTTTCTAACATGTCATGCTGAGTTATAGAAGAAATAATCTTTTTAAAAGCCATGATCACCTAATAAGTGTCAGAGATCTAGGCTAGTAACTGGGAAAGCAAAATCAATCCCATGGCTGGTTCTGACTGGTGCCGATTCAGGTTTCCCAAACTGGAATTCTGACCTGAGAAACCCGTAAGCTCCACAAGTGAATAAGCACACTCAACTAGCTTCTCCTCCTCGCTCCTCAGATATCCACAGGTTGCTCTCAAAGCTTTACATTGGTAGAAAATCAGATCCAGTCACCTTTAAATTGTCAACACCAAACAGCAAAAGAGCAATACATATTTTTTGTAGGAAAAAACAGAACTATTAAGATGTGTTAAACTATTTCTTCCAGAGCTAAACAACTAATTACAGGAAGGAAGCTCTCATGGTTGTCATGCTATATTTTCTGGTTTCTAGAAATGATCTCCTTAAATTACTACTTGTTCTATGATGTGTAGAGAAGAAAACAGACTGAGTCGGAAAGTTGCAAACGAAATGGGTTGTAAGTAGCGTGAGGCAAAGGACCACTTTTGTTCACCACTGGATCCCCAGTACAAGGCTGAAGAAATGGGGACATGAAAAACAACAATCTTAAAGGCTGTAACTTACTTTTTTAAAATAACCTTTAAGCAGGAATTTGCTTTTGTTTTTAAGGCAGTGTACGTAGCCTTCCTCCCTTGGTTCAGGCTCAGTCACTTATTTCATGTTCTAAGGACAATCATGATTTCAAATATCCCTGTAGGTATTCCAATTTTTGATTCTCAGATTTGATTCTACTAAACATCTCTAGAACATAAAATCAGAAGCCAGGGAAGCCATCCCAATTTGGAAATATTTCCCCACTGCTTACAAAGAGACAATCCTGAAATAATATCATAAATTAAGGGTTGGAAATTATTTGAAAGAAGAGTTTTTAACAAAAGTTCAAAATACTTAATTTTTAAGGATTCTAAAATGTAGAGGTACTTGAAATTTAATAAAACTACTCTTTATTATACTAAATATTATATTAATGTCATAATATTATGAAAAAATTATTATACCTGGGAATACTTCCCTGTATATTTGGATCAGCACATAAAATTTTTAAGCCTCTAACATGTAGAGCATGTGTGCATATGGCCTTTCTTTTCTCTCCTCTTTGTTTTTAATATAGATGCTTTACCAAACCAAAATTTCACGGTACTCAGGCCTATTAACACTAATTCCCACAGGTAGAAATTACACATTTAAAATAGTATTAACTTGTTTTTATACAGCAGTTTCTTTCAACAAGCACCATCACAGGCAGTAGCCATACTGGGTTGTCATAGGGCTGTGAGGGAGGCAGAGCACAATTTTCTTTATAATCATTTTAAAGGTAAAGAAACTGTCTCACTGGGTCACTTGCCTAAAGTCAACATCTGCGTGTCGATTGTAAGCACAGTGTCTTTTGCCTGTGCCACAGAGCATCTCTAGCAATGGCACCACTAAGGAATGGGACACGTGTTCACTTGAGCAATGGGAATGGCGGGTGCAAGGTTGCACAATTCCTGCATTTTAATGGATGGTACATGAGACACAATTTGAAGGGAATTTGATCCTTCCTAGTTAACTTCCTTTATTTTATCTAATATTTCCTCAAACTAAGCAGGTACCACACGAAGGCAATAGAAAAGGGCAATTATTACAACTGTCTTAATTTTTTAAAGGTATTATCGTGCAAGATCCTAAAATAGAATAGTAAACGTGCGTTTTTAATATGGTAGAGTTACAATTTTAAAAACTAAATTATACTTTTCTTGGTATGTGATTTTTTGTTTGTTTATGTTCATCGTTAAGCTTTTTTTTTTTTTTCCCTACTCTGAAAAGCTGTTAACCACAAGTCCAGTTCTTTTTAACTTTTATCCACAGGGAAGTCATAATCCCCTGCTTAAATAGAGGCTGGTTACCATGGAAATCATTCTAATGCCACTGAATCAATATTTTGATTTTCTTGACATTTAATATAAAAAGAAAAGACAGACTAAGATTTACAAAAGTCATTTTTCATCTTTGTTATAATTTTGATAGCTGGAAAGATTATAAAGAAAACATATGCTCTGTAATGAACTCCAGTTAACTCACGATTATAAAGAACTGAGAATTCATAAAAGAACACTCTACATATTTATATAATTTTGGCTTTGAGTATACACATAGAAAAGCATGCATTTGGACTCAAGACTTTTTCTCCATCTCTGAAATAAGCCATGATTTCCTCCTGTTGTTACAGTAGATATAACTTGGTAGAAAGGATTTGAATATATCCAGTTTTGCAAATTGCCTTTTTATTAAGTGTTTAGAAGAGAAGGTGAAATTTGCATTGCATCTTCTATAGAAGTCAACCATTTCTGCACCAGATGCTAATAGTCCGTCTGGTCCACTGGCGACCCTCAAAGACATACGACGGCTGAAGGCCTCTCAACCCATCCTTGGAGCATCCTTTGAGAAGAGTTGTTGAAACAGGACCTAGTGTTTAATAAACCAGACCACCCACCAAGTAGTTGTACGAGCCAAACTTAAGTCTTGACTGCTGTTCTAATTGTCACCGCCCCTCTTTTGTCCTCAGAAGAAATAAAGATAATAGAGCTGCTGCCTTCTGTTTGATAACTA
>NW_024354875.1:5405765-5569820 GCF_902729225.1 Pteropus medius
TCTATCTATCTATCTATCTATCTATCTATCTATCATCATCATCATCTAGTCAATCTATATCCCTAGTTAGAAAAGAACGAAGGTGGGATTATGATTGACTGTTCAAACAGAAATGATGACATTTTTCTGACTATTTCTCACCAGTTCCACTTCTCCAGTCTTGATCAACCTTGGTGTAAGCAGTTATGTCTCACCCGTATTACTGCAATAGCCTCCTGACTGGTTCTCCCTGATTCTGTATCTGACCTCTATGAGTTCATCCTCATGAACAATCATCACAATGATTCTTTTTAAATATATGATGCATTCTTCTTCTCTACGCCCTGCAGTGGCATCTCTGGATGCAAAGCCCTAGAATGGTCTACCATAAAGATCCTATAGGTCTCACTTTCTTTGTCCTCTGTGACCTCATTTCTTGCTCTTGTACTTTTCCCTCACAATTCTCCCCTCACACTGACCTCCTTGCTATTCACTTCCTGCTTTGGGGTCTTTGAGTTGACTTTTTTCTCCCCTTATATCACTGTACTCCAAGATATCCACCTAAATCACATCCTTCCCTCCTCACTGTCTGTGCAAGTTATCAATTGTTTATTTGTCATGTCTAAACTCATCTTCTTTTCCTGCTTACGACAAGGGATCGAGGCCCTTTAAATATTTTCTCTTGGGCCAGCTGGCACAATGGTAAGCTTTGTCAGTAGAGGATACTGGAGGGACATTTCAGCAGAAAGGGGTTTTACTTCCTGGTTCCAGTGGCTCACTAGCCACACTTCTGCTGTGCAGGCAGCTTCCCCACATCCAGCCCCCGCAGAGCATAGGACTTGTCTGGTGCTTGGCTCCTGAAATACCCCAAAGCCATCAGCTGCCTGCAGCACCACCTCCCACACACCCCACCCCATCCCAGGGTGGTCTTATAGTGGAAAAACTACTGTTAATAGTTTTCCCCAGCACTCCGGAGGGTGGTTTCCCAGCAAGTTTAAACAAACAAACAAACAAACAAACAAACAGCTAGCTGCGATTGACATTCTGTAAAATTCACTGAGCCTTGGTGCAAGAAGAAGGATTTTGGCACCCCTAAGCTCTTTTTCTTTCTTCTTAGTTTTCAGCTGTTCTCAGTAGATGAAGTTGTCAAAAGGCAGAGGTTCCCAAAGGGCGATGTTCTGCTCCAGATAATCAACTTCATTTAATACATATTAATAGCAAGAAAAATTAGAAAGAGCTTGTCTTAAATCACTGCCTTCCCACTTAACAAGAAAAATCACGGAAAGCAATACATATGATAAAAACTCTCAGTACAGACATAGGACCATAAAATGAAAGTACTCTTTCTGCAATAAGCGTATGCTTTGTCAAGGTCAATTAAAGGCAAGATTTATGCACACATGCAGTCACTCTGTCTTAAAAAATGGCTTTACACAGTCTTCATGAAGGTGGAGTGAACTGCTGCTCAGAAGCTGATGCTTGTAGAATGGCAAAACCGAAATAATCTGGAAAAATATATCTGGCCTGTAGGACTATGACAGGAGTGTCTAAGGAAAACTCTGAAGTATATAAAAATAAGAAAGATTAAAACTAACTTTCAAAAGTAATTTAAGGGAAAGAAATCTCAGCTCTCTATTATGTCTTAATCGAGAAACTTGCTTTTTAAAAAAATCATATCTGAATGGCACAAGCTGAACATTCTTTGATTTATAACATGAAAATAAACTAAAAGTTACATGGTGCCAATAACACATTAAAGCCTGTCAACAGTATTTTTTTTTTTGCCACTACTTATAATTAATTTGTGTATCTACGAAGATCCAGAAATGTAAAACAATGGAAGAAATATAAAGGTTTTACAAACCTAAGAGCAAGCAGACAACAATCTCAACTTTTAAGTCATGCAGAGTGGTTACTATATTATAAACAAAGCTGGGACCAAAGTGATAGATGGATGGCCAATGCATTTGCTTTCTGAAGATCATAAATCACTGTGCTTTGCCTCTAAGCTCTCCAAATGCCTGAACTTCTTTCTACATTAAAGATGCTTGAAAGTGCATTAACTGTTTGTATCAATTAGCCTCCTAGAAGACTCATTTATGAATAGCACATTATTCAAAATA
Organism: Pteropus medius; assembly: GCF_902729225.1. Classification (NCBI taxonomy): domain Eukaryota; kingdom Metazoa; phylum Chordata; class Mammalia; order Chiroptera; family Pteropodidae; genus Pteropus; species Pteropus medius. The sequence continues at coordinate 5,407,868 of NW_024354875.1, forward strand.
TGCCCCTTCAGCATGACCTATTAACCCCTACTCTGTGGTAGGCATTGAAGGCACAATGACAAAAGGACAAGGTTCACATCCTTAAGGAAAGCTTAGACTCATCAGGCTACAAAAAGTAGGCAAGTATTCAGAATAGAATATAATAACAGATATACTGGAATTATATACAGAGTACCAGTCAATCATAGGAAAACTGTGATTATATTCGTTATCAAAGAGAAGGTTACAGTGGCTCTGGGGCCTTGAAGGATAAACGGAAATTTGCCAAAGAGACAAATTTAGAGAAGACATCTCAGAAAAGGGGAATTTCACATGCACAGAAAGGCACAGAGGCAGGAACAATCTGGGTTTGTTCAGAGAAAATTTCGTAGTTTGGGAGTGCTGTGAGAGGCACAGATGATGGGAGATGCACCTCTGAGGGCTGGCAGTGAAGGTCATGCTAACGAGTTGTGCTTTTATCGGGTAAATGATGAACAGAATTGTAACACGATCAGATGAAATCATGAGTAGAATAATGATACAAGTGGATGTGCACATGAAGAAGTTATGGAAGTAGTCAGGAGGATGGGTTTGAGAAGGTGAGGCTACAAAAAAGGAGACCAGTGAGGTGCCCATGCAGTTTTCCCGGTGAGAAATGACAATGGCAACAGCTTGAGATAGGACAGTACAAGTACAAATAGATGCAGAGGGTTTGAGGAGCAAAATTGGCTAGACCTGATAATTGGTTAGGTGGCAGGAGTAAGCTAAGGAGAGCCATCTGATAAGGCACTCCCATTTCCAACCTGGCTATCAAGAGGGGGAACATGGAGGAAATGACTGGTCCACTGTGCATACAATGAGTTAGAAGACTCCATGATATCTACAGGAAGATGTGGGTCTAGAAATTCAGTCAGACATTTGAAGAGAATTTAGAATTCATCAACTTATCTATTCTACAGATATTAGAGTAGAAGATAAGAGAGCCAAGGACAGAGTCTGAAGACATAGTCATTTAAAAATTGGGCAGAACAAAAGGTCCCTTCAAAAGAGAGTTAGAGAGCAGTCAGGGAAGAAAATTAGCAGAGAGCCATGCATGAAAAACAAGGAGCAGGGGCTTTAGGAAATATGGGAGTACCCAATAATCTAAACTGCTGAATGTAATGAAGGACACAGATTGAAGGGTGCCATTGAGATGGGAATCAAGAGTGGATTCAGTGGCACTGGAGGGCAGAGTCAGATAGCGGTAGGTTATGATCTGGAACGAATGAGATTTGAGGTGGTAGAGCAAGCACACCCAAGAAGGCCTTTCTGAAGCCAGCTGAACGAGGAAGGAGAGATGCAGGATGGGGGCTTGAGCGGGCCACTGGGTCAGCAACGTAGTTTGGAATGAGTAAATCCCATTTCCAATACACCTTGGGATAAGTCCCTCCATGAGGAAGATTCCTTCCCATTAAGCTTATATCTATAATGGATAGAGGATATAGGCATAAAAGAGATTATGCCAATTTCTTAAACAAAAGACAACATTTTAACTGTTTGGTAAAGTACCCAACGCTTTATGTAACTAAATGGAAGAAAATATTTTTATCAGAAATACTTTCAGAAAGGCACTGACTGGGGTTGAATGATTGGAACAGGAGGTCACCTCCCAGGGAACATGCTTATGTAAGTGCAAGGAGGTTCTGAAGTGCGTTCTAGGGATGGTGTTCTCAATCGTCTTTAGGATTTAGGGGCCAGATTGTAGTCTAAAGAAACAGAGGAGAAGCGGAGGTTTTGCAGAGGAAGTGGAAAGGGTAGAGGTCATTTAAGGAAGATAGGCTATCAACTCCTTTCCTCCATTTTCCTCACAAAATCTTAGTAATTAGTAATTTAATAATTTACTGCATTATTCTTTACTGCTTTAATATTATTGCAAAGAACAGATAACATCCCTACCTAAATTTGAGGCTAGACAAAAACAGAGACCTTGGGGAAAGTCGCAATGGAGGTTACATCAGTACCCTCTGCTTCATTCAAGGACATATGCTTTCTGATGTCCATTTACCCATAATTGGAAATTGATGCAGTGTTGCAATTCAGAAATTGCATGACTTGGAAACAGACAGCTTCATCATTATTTATCATCAAAATGCTACTCAACAGGTAGGCAGAAGTACTTAGTATAAATTACCACCACCAATCCTTACAATCCTGGGGTTCTGGAGAAATCCACAGGCCAAAGCACTGGGGAGCACCGTAATTGTATCAAGGCTGCTGTACATTATCTGGCCCACGACCAGCTGGTATTTTAGGGGACAGTGCTGGGTCAAGCTAGCCCACCGGGTCAACAAGAGACTCACCAACTAGGAAAATTGGCAGCAAGGATCAGATGGACAGAGATTTATGCACACTATAATTTTTAGTATTTGCACCATGGTGTCAACATTTTACTTGGCTCTTATGTTATAGTTCTTTGGCGTGGGAGCTGCTGGACCGAGAAATGTATTTCTCATGTCTTCCAGGTAAGGCTGAAGCCAAAAACATGAGATTTTGCCACTTTCAACTCAATGAAATAAACCAGGCATTTTACAGCTGGGGTGACTTCTGTTATGTGGGAAAAACAGAAGATAAAGGAAGAAATGGGGAGGGGAGTTAAGTTTTGCACTATTTAGTGATTATTTAGATTGTCTTGTGATATTGAATTATAAACTACTGAATTATAGTTTACTTCTTACGTTGCTAATTATCTTTCCACAAGATGACATCGGAAGTATCCAACCACAATGTTGGGTAGTTTCTAAGAAAGCCACATGTACACGTTGTCTTTTGCATCGCTCTGAGCAGGCGGCATTCTGGACTGGTCCACAAGACACCTGCCCTCTGTGCCTTTATAATTCTCTCTCTCTCTCTCTCTGAGTGCAAGCGGGACTGTGAATAGGACGATATTTTTCTCTCATGATTAACTTATAGTATATGGAAAAAAGGTAAGGAATTTTCCATTTATAATTAACGTTTTTAGCTGTTGACTCAGTTCATGCACAGGGAGGCTATCCTGGGTGATCTATTCAAAGAAAGATCCAGACTCCCCAGGAGGAGAGAATCCAAGTGAGTCTGTTTCTCCTGCTCTCCTTGAAGAAGTAAGCGAACATGTGTTCCACAACCTCAGACGTATGAACTCTGCCAACAACTGGGTGAGCACAGAAAGGCCCGTGAGCCTCAGAGGAGACCCTGGCCCCCGCAGGCACCTGGACTGCAGGCTTGGACTACCCTGGGGAGACTCTTGACTCACAGAAACTGTGAGATAATAAAGGTGTTTAAACCACTAAACTGGTGTCAATCTGTTGCACAGCAACTGACCACTCTCCAAATCAATGCCGTGATCACAACAGACACTCAGGAACTTTGGGCTTTTTGGTCTCTCATGGGAGAATTCACCTGAGGTAACGACATGGACAAAAGTCCTCTGAGACAAATGAGATCAAACCCAGTCACTTAATAGAAGCAAGATGGGTGAGAACATTAAGGACAGTTTTTTGACTAGGCTCAATAACCATGGCAAGGCCTGAGAGAAGTGTTGCATGATGATGTGACTTACAAACTGTTTCATTCATGGGCCTTGGGGTACGTTTGGGAAAAGATTCCACACTGCAGATGCACGACTCTGTGTCTGAGCCGTGCCTGGTTGGACAGATGGCTTTTACACGAGCAAGCCAAGCAACTCCTGATTCTCTCGACCTGGAAAGAGAAATCCAGGAATGTGGGCCTTCCATGGTGATCTCCCACATCTCAACCTGTAAAACAAGCACGAATACACACTAGAACTCTATCCAAGGTCAAAACGATGAGGATTTTGAGAGCTCGTTTTCCACTTTCTTTGTGTTTTCTCAGTGTCATGCTAAATGGGGCCTTGAGCACTTCTTGGGTGCACCCTGTGAAGTACAAGTGGCACTTGTTAAGTGAAAAAAGGCCCTAAGCAGGCGACTTGTAGTCATCTAAATGAGCCATTCAAAACGCCACCCGAAAAGCCAATGCCGAGCCCTCTGAATAAACAACGGTTGGTGAGAAAGCAAGTGCCCTCTCAGAAAAATACCCGAACGAATTCAGAAAGAGCTAAGCAGATACTCAAGAGGCCTAATACATCAGCATTTTCTGTAGGTTCATCATCTTGTTTACTTTCAAAATCTAGCCTGGGAAATTTGGAAAGCCGCCGGCACTGGCTTAACCACCCCCTAGTCCCTGAGAATACAGCCCAGTGCTAAGAAGAGGGCAGCAAGGATCTGAGCATTTTCTGTTTGGCAGGCTCTAAGCTATGTCCTTTGCTCAAGTATTTCACTTCACATATTTTGCCTAACGACTTGGTAAAATAAATTCCTTTTCCATCGCTACATGTGATCATAAACACAGCAGCTTAAACATCGGTATCCCTTCGTGAGCTCATAGTTCTAAAGATAAGAAGTCTAGGCATAACCAGAAGCCAGAAGGCTGGATTCTCTGCTCAGGGTCCCACAGGCTGAAATCAAGGTGACATCCAAGCTGAGTCAGTTACAGGACTGAGGGCCCAGTTTCCTTGCTGGCTTTTAGTTGGTACTATTCTCAGTGTTTAGAGGACACCCACATATTTTTGCCACATGGCCCTCACTATCTTCAAGCCATCGATGGTATGTCAGTTCCAGGAAATATACAGGGTGAGTACACAGGGAGTGGGGAATCTTGGGTATCATCTTGAATACTACTCTGCCTACCACATAAAATCAGTATTGCTATTTCCACTCTAAAAATGAGGAAACTGAGGCTGAAAGAAAATGATCCATGTTGGAAGTGCTACTACGTCACCAAAGTCTGTCTGCTTCTAAAGCCCATGTTTTTCTAACATGTCATGCTGAGTTATAGAAGAAATAATCTTTTTAAAAGCCATGATCACCTAATAAGTGTCAGAGATCTAGGCTAGTAACTGGGAAAGCAAAATCAATCCCATGGCTGGTTCTGACTGGTGCCGATTCAGGTTTCCCAAACTGGAATTCTGACCTGAGAAACCCGTAAGCTCCACAAGTGAATAAGCACACTCAACTAGCTTCTCCTCCTCGCTCCTCAGATATCCACAGGTTGCTCTCAAAGCTTTACATTGGTAGAAAATCAGATCCAGTCACCTTTAAATTGTCAACACCAAACAGCAAAAGAGCAATACATATTTTTTGTAGGAAAAAACAGAACTATTAAGATGTGTTAAACTATTTCTTCCAGAGCTAAACAACTAATTACAGGAAGGAAGCTCTCATGGTTGTCATGCTATATTTTCTGGTTTCTAGAAATGATCTCCTTAAATTACTACTTGTTCTATGATGTGTAGAGAAGAAAACAGACTGAGTCGGAAAGTTGCAAACGAAATGGGTTGTAAGTAGCGTGAGGCAAAGGACCACTTTTGTTCACCACTGGATCCCCAGTACAAGGCTGAAGAAATGGGGACATGAAAAACAACAATCTTAAAGGCTGTAACTTACTTTTTTAAAATAACCTTTAAGCAGGAATTTGCTTTTGTTTTTAAGGCAGTGTACGTAGCCTTCCTCCCTTGGTTCAGGCTCAGTCACTTATTTCATGTTCTAAGGACAATCATGATTTCAAATATCCCTGTAGGTATTCCAATTTTTGATTCTCAGATTTGATTCTACTAAACATCTCTAGAACATAAAATCAGAAGCCAGGGAAGCCATCCCAATTTGGATATATTTCCCCACTGCTTACAAAGAGACAATCCTGAAATAATATCATAAATTAAGGGTTGGAAATTATTTGAAAGAAGAGTTTTTAACAAAAGTTCAAAATACTTATTTTTTAAGGATTCTAAAATGTAGAGGTACTTGAAATTTAATAAAACTATTCTTTATTATACTAAATATTATATTAATGTCATAATATTATGAAAAAATTATTATACCTGGGAATACTTCCCTGTATATTTGGATCAGCACATAAAATTTTTAAGCCTCTAACATGTAGAGCATGTGTGCATATGGCCTTTCTTTTCTCTCCTCTTTGTTTTTAATATAGATGCTTTACCAAACCAAAATTTCACGGTACTCAGGCCTATTAACACTAATTCCCACAGGTAGAAATTACACATTTAAAATAGTATTAACTTGTTTTTATACAGCAGTTTCTTTCATCAGGCACCATCACAGGCAGTAGCCATACTGGGTTGTCATAGGGCTGTGAGGGAGGCAGAGCACAATTTTCTTTATAATCATTTTAAAGGTAAAGAAACTGTCTCACTGGGTCACTTGCCTAAAGTCAACATCTGCGTGTCGATTGTAAGCACAGTGTCTTTTGCCTGTGCCACAGAGCATCTCTAGCAATGGCACCACTAAGGAATGGGACACGTGTTCACTTGAGCAATGGGAATGGCGGGTGCAAGGTTGCACAATTCCTGCATTTTAATGGATGGTACATGAGACACAATTTGAAGGGAATTTGATCCTTCCTAGTTAACTTCCTTTATTTTATCTAATATTTCCTCAAACTAAGCAGGTACCACACGAAGGCAATAGAAAAGGGCAATTATTACAACTGTCTTAATTTTTTAAAGGTATTATCGTGCAAGATCCTAAAATAGAATAGTAAACGTGCGTTTTTAATATGGTAGAGTTACAATTTTAAAAACTAAATTATACTTTTCTTGGTATGTGATTTTTTGTTTGTTTATGTTCATCGTTAAGCTTTTTTTTTTTTTTTTTTCCCTACTCTGAAAAGCTGTTAACCACAAGTCCAGTTCTTTTTAACTTTTATCCACAGGGAAGTCATAATCCCCTGCTTAAATAGAGGCTGGTTACCATGGAAATCATTCTAATGCCACTGAATCAATATTTTGATTTTCTTGACATTTAATATAAAAAGAAAAGACAGACTAAGATTTACAAAAGTCATTTTTCATCTTTGTTATAATTTTGATAGCTGGAAAGATTATAAAGAAAACATATGCTCTGTAATGAACTCCAGTTAACTCACGATTATAAAGAACTGAGAATTCATAAAAGAACACTCTACATATTTATATAATTTTGGCTTTGAGTATACACATAGAAAAGCATGCATTTGGACTCAAGACTTTTTCTCCATCTCTGAAATAAGCCATGATTTCCTCCTGTTGTTACAGTAGATATAACTTGGTAGAAAGGATTTGAATATATCCAGTTTTGCAAATTGCCTTTTTATTAAGTGTTTAGAAGAGAAGGTGAAATTTGCATTGCGTCTTCTATAGAAGTCAACCATTTCTGCACCAGATGCTAATAGTCCGTCTGGTCCACTGGCGACCCTCAAAGACATACGACGGCTGAAGGCCTCTCAACCCATCCTTGGAGCATCCTTTGAGAAGAGTTGTTGAAACAGGACCTAGTGTTTAATAAACCAGACCACCCACCAAGTAGTTGTACGAGCCAAACTTAAGTCTTGACTGCTGTTCTAATTGTCACCGCCCCTCTTTTGTCCTCAGAAGAAATAAAGATAATAGAGCTGCTGCCTTCTGTTTGATAACTAGCTGTTTGGAAACCTACATCTTCAGATGGTGAAGGGAATCTGAAAGAATTAGGAGCTTCTCTACCCTAGGAAGTAGCTACCTAAAGTGCCCCAAGTGAATGGAAATCAGTTCTATTTGTAAGACAACTGAATCGAAGCTCAAAGTTTTCTTCTTTGGGACAATCATGCTTTTTCGCTGGTGTTCGCTGGTGTTCACCCCAGAGGCCCCTCCCCCGAGGGGGGCTAAGCCGACAGTGTATTTGACAGGGCTTCCAGGATTCCAGGAATGTGTCCAGCAGGATTACATTGCTTGATAACACATTTTTCACTGGCTGCTTCTCTGGTCTGTTTCATCTCTCGCCTCTTTGGATGGATTTTTTATTCCCCTTTCTTCTTGTATCATTCTAGATTACTTTCAGGCCCTTTTCATTCAGGGACTGCTCTAAATCAGTAATCTTCTTTAGCAAACAACTTAATGTAATTGATTAGGTAGTTTTCCGGCAGTAAAAACAAGAGAGGGGTGACTTCTGGAAACAGGATCACAGAAAATAAAGAGAAATGAAAGGCATCATGTGTCAAATCAATAGCAGAGGAAACCTAAGAACAATATTTAAAATGTTCAAAAGGCAGATCTCCAGGGCCCTTTAGTGTATTAACAAGTAAACGAAACACCTAAAAGCATCAAGTGTTACAAGTTGAAGGACATACTTATGACCTTGAATCATGAGATAAAAATCAAATTTCTCATCTTCTCTAAGGTAGCAGAAAAAAATAGTTATGTAAACAGACACACAGATACACATGTTCATTGCTGTGCTATTCATTATAAAAAACCCAACTGGAACCAACTTAAGCATTCATCAAGGAGATAATGATTAAAGTACTGTGATGTATATTTAATTCCTTAAAAGCGATTTTTTTTTAACAAACTGAACATAATGAAAAACAGTCACCAGAGAAGAAGTGAAAATGCAAAAACACAATTCTATGCACAATTTCGATGTTGTAGGTATGCACACACGTACACGTCATTCACATTTGTACTCACACACACACACACACTCGTGATGTATTTTTGCATACATATATAATAGGAAAAAGCTCCATAAGTGGAGATAGTCCATGGAGACTGGAGAGATTAGCTTCATCTCCAGGCCTCTGTTTGTATTCTTCCCTATGCACCAAAGCTTTTGTTTTTTTGGCTACATAGGCACTTAGGCGCCAAAGCGAGAAAAAGGAGAGATGAGGTTAATAGAAGATGCGAGACATGCCTCACGGGTGGGCACCTCATCTCATGGACTAGGTTTACATTTCTGTGGCAAGATTAAACCAGAAGATAAGGGAGCTTTCACGAGGGACTGGGGAGCCCAGTTGACAACAGGACCTGCCCAATTGAAGAAAGGACCACCTGGCTTCTCCTGCCTGTTGCAAACCACTGTGAAACCCAGAGCATCAAGGGAGCCAGGAAGCCTGCTGTGGAGAAAGTCAGGGACAAGCAGGGCGGGAGAAAGGCCACACGACCTGGCACAGCCACGCTCTTACGCTGGCTGCTGGCGACGCTGGGAATCTTAAAGCATTTCTCACAACTGATACACAAAACTCTAAATGCTCTTGGATCAAAGCACACTTGAGACTACTCTCCCATTAAGTGAATCTCAGGAAAAACTCAAGAAAGCTGAAACTTCTTCAAGTAAGGACTAAGGGGCTGATGAGATCCAAGGTTAACCTGACCTAATTTATATTCATAGACCGGGAGGGAGGAGGAGATATATCTGATTTGTGTATTTCATAGCTGAGGCAAAATATAGATACAGGTAGCAATTAGAGATAGAGATTGAAGTAGAGACTGAAATATATACATATATGTGAATATACATGTATATACATATATACATGCATATTCATTCGCTAGAAGGAAGTACACTAAAATGTAAAAAAATACATTTTTAAGATAATTACAAGTTTTTTCTTTACATTTTCCTGCATTACAAGATTCCCCTAATAATCACATAATACTTCTATAATTATATAAGTAATACTTATAAAGCAAGAAAATATACATTTTAGATATATTTCTAGGCAACCTGATTCCCTCATGATTCGAAGCTTTAAGGGGGTAATAAAAAACACACATTGCCTTCCCTTTCCAATAAATTAAATACATTTTCTGGGTGTCTTTTGACCACATCCCAATAAATAACCTTCACCTTCACCTCAGAGAGCTAGAAGCAGGATTACATGACCCAGGGCGGAGGGCAAATGCTGGTTAGTAAGATGCTGACTGAAATATTTTTTCTAGATGAAGAGGGCATGGGGTGTTTTACCTTCAGTCCGCTCGGGGGCTTTCCCGCTCTTACTGGTGGCTGTGCTGTTGACCGTCTCCGATGACGTGCTCAGCTTGGTGCTAGGGTCCCGCTTGGGCTTGGGTGGTGGTTGTCTTCGGGAGCCACAGCTGCTGTCATCATCTGTGCCCCCAACAGAGTGCAGAGACTGTGACCTCACAGAGAAGCCGCTGGAGCAAGGATGGGGAAGCCTGTCCTGAGGGGCGGGCATCGTCATGAATCCCATGCGGAAATGTTTGCCCACGTAACTTCCTTCGTGGCCACGCCCTACTTCTCCTCCTATGCTGTAGAAGAAAGCAGAAGGAAATCCATGGAGATGAATTGAGCCGGCAAATGCAAGGTCATGGAAAGAAGTATATTTATGGAGGTGATAGTTCAAAATTTAACTTTAGATTGGTGAGGAAACATTTCCATTAGCGTGAAAGCATTCTGTACTTTTGCACTATGACAGCAGATATAACTTGATTATAATCAGAAATCTTAGCACTTATTTCTAGATATCCTGGTATGCTGGTATCCAGATACTCTCAAAACAGTATTCCAAAGAAAAATGATACGGCAGAGCACATTTCACCTTCAATCGCGTTTTTTACTTCGAGGTAGGTAAATCTTAAAACGTGGCTTAGAAAATAAACAAGAACTCCATGATTATGACACACGGCTGAGGTCAAGTGGGCAGCACTCAAGAGTCTTCTCCATTTCATCAGAATCATCCCGACTTTTACCTGGTTAATATAGTGGGGAAAATAACAGCAACAACAAAAGGGGGTTTTGTAACCGAATACAAGGGGAAGAGAGAGAGAGGAAGGAAGGAAGGAAGGAAGGAAGGAAGGAAGGAAGGAAGGAAGGAAGGAAGGAAGGGAAGGAAGGAAGGAAGGAAGGAAGGAATAAAGGGAAAATACTTGTTTAAATCGGCAAAGGAATCATCACCCTCTTTTAGTTCTCCAGAATCCTTCAGTTACACTAGAAATTTAGTTCTATTAATAAGCTAGCCTCACAGAATAAAATATCCACATCTAATAGATGTAGTTAAAATAGCGTCTGATCTTGAGATAGTTCTAAACACCTTGTAAATATTTGGAGTATGCAGTTTCCCAACGTAAGATTCTTAGGTTTTACATAGGAAAGTTTGAGCAAAAGTGTAAAAACATAAGAAATCTCTCTCAGTTTGAAGCTCGACTAATCATATAGGACTTTCATGGGACTTGCTCTATGCCACTAAGTAACAGTGACTCTTTGATGAAGAAAAAGGACATGGATGTCCATGTGAATTTTTAAAAGAAAAATTTTTCTAGAATTTTCCCCACGTATGTCCATTTGTCAATAGAAGAAACAAAAAGAGACATTATTAGAAATACTCGACTGGTTTTCTTAGACGTGTATGAATGGCAAATTATATCTTTTGAGTATATGAATTTTGGAGACTGAGTCTACTTTTTAAAATTTATTTAGACCTTTTTTTAAAATCTGAATTTTAGCTGACTCTGCCTTTATAATGACAGAATTCAAGATAAGGTTTTACATTTCTCTTTATTGTATGTTTGTCATAAGTTTATCATTTCAGTAGGAATAATAATGGGAGATGAGCATTTCCCCCACCCCCATTTCATTGAGGACTTATGATGACAATTATATGACCACTGTGGACTGAGCCAGAAAGGATTCAACAAGAACATGTAATTCTAATGACAACTTGCCACTTGATCAAAAATAATTTTTAATTAATTCATTTTTTCTAACTACTTTGAGTTGATACTCAAACACTAGGATATACCATCTTTGCAAAACAAAATAAAGGTGTCTGAAAACTCTGCACTAATTAGAGCAATGTTGACCCAGAAGCATGAATGAAATCAAAGGGACAGCCAAGCGGAGGTTTTCACATCATAGTTGTAGCATCCTGTGTTTTCACGCATCGTATTTTCTGTGCTTTCAAGAGCATCAATCAAAAACTTACTCAAATGAAATGGTTTGTGAAAAATCATTGAGAATTTAGTCAGAATAGAGGTGGGAGAGGTGGGGAATGGGCGTGGTGGATGGGAAGGTTTATCTTTGAGTTGTGATGATTGTGCCCTTGATCTTTCTCATGGAAGATATTTGGTTTCATCTGAGTTTGACTTCAATCATTTTGCATCTTTGTATCTTTTCTTTATTTCTGTTGCCATATCACTGAGCAAAAGGTGCTTTAAAGATTTATTTAGACAGCTGTCTCATTCCCAGTTACATAGCTGCATGAGAGGATTAACGCATGTGTTAATGCACACAGGAATTTATGAGATAGTTACTAGGAATAATTGTATCAGCAATTTCTCTGTTACTTTTGACCTAAATAGTGCCTGCACCTTTTCCCAAATAGATAATTAGTTCTGCTGCTTAATTTCAAAAGTACACTCTTTTTTAGCATAATTTTTTTAAATCGAATTCTCTGTGCTTTTCTTCATATATGTACACACACACACACACACACACATGCACACACACACACACACATTTTTCCAAAGAGTAATTCAATGTATGCTTCAAACAATAGCAGGTCTCAGGTGCAAGTTTAATTTGATTAGGCTGTGAATGCAGAATGAAGAAATGGGGCTATATTGACTACAAAGGCAAGGCTAAGGGTAAGCAATAAAGATTATGCTGCATCTAGGGTCAAGAGACAAGTAAAGGCAATGAGTCCAAAGCAAATTGAAGACTGTGGAACAGAGCATATGATTCCTGAATATGCAGATTCATGGACCCATACTGAAGGTACTATTCAAATATATCTGTTGAATCAGAGTCTCTGATTCTGTAGCCAATTAGTTTGTTTTTTAAAAAAACGACATCCAGATGTTTCTGATGTAGCTGACCCAGAGACCTCCAGAAATATTAAGAGCAACAGATAGAGCCATTAATGAGCAGACATCTGTTAGTTAGAAACAGCTGAGACACAAATACCAGAAAGTAGGACAAAGGAAATTAGCCAGAGAGAGACCAGGCAAAATATCAGAGATGAGAAAATACACGATGTATTAGATTGTGTTAGGGTATGCTGTAGTAACAATCACCAATTCTCAGTGATCTACAAACACAGAGGCTTATTTCTTTCTTGTATTAATTGGGTCGGCTGTGCCTCAGCTGCAGCCCTGCTCCACATGTCTTCATTATTGTAGGATCTAGTCCCTACTGGGATATGTTCTCATGATAGAGACAGAAAGAGACTCACTTAACTACAGTGTCTCTAAAGCTTCTGCTCAGCTGTAGCATATAATCTCACTCATAATCTATTGGCTAAAACCAGTCTTATGGCCAAGCTTGATGCCAAGGAGTTGGGGATAAATTCTCCTCCAACAGAAAACCACTGCAAGTTCCATGACAATAGGTGGGGATGCACAATCCTATTACAGGCAAGGGGTCCAATACTGCTAACGCAGCTGTGGCATATGCCACTGAGATCTTCCTTCAAGAGAGAACTTGCCATGAGAAATGAAGTTCGCTGACAACCAATGACCCCCTGGGGAACTTTGTACTTCCCATTCCCATAATTCTGAGCTCTACAGGGCTGGAGACCCTTGTCCTCAAATGGGGCAAACTCTTTCTAAAAGACACAGCAAAGGCTCCATTGAACAACAAGTTATAACTGCCTCCTGGGCAATTTGAACTTCCTTGTATGGTGGCCAGCAGGCAAGATGAGTCTCCACTGTGGAAGAGATTATTGACCCAGATCAGCAGGAGGTAGCAAACTGCTGTCACATGATGGGGAAAAGATAAATATGTGTGGAAACCCTCTTGATACTCTCTTGCCCAACTGTGACTTGAAAGGTCACATGCGGCAACCCTGGCCCAAGAAGGTTTTGGATACCAATCTCTTCTGAAAGGGAAAGTAGTCTAATCACCAAGTAACACCAGCAGAGATGTTAGCTGCTGGTAGAAGTGAGGTGACTTTATAACAAATGGAGAAGGGGAATGATGAGTATCATCCACAGCCCCCATATAAATTGCAGTCATGAGGGCTGTAGCAGACTGTCACCTGGTAAGGTTCCCCTCAGGAAAATCCCTTAGTAGCAATGAAAGAGTTCTTCCCCAGAAATGAAAGAGAAGAGCATCTGCTCAGCTTAAGAGATGAATCATGGCAGCCATCAAGGTGTGTGACTCAGATCTCCAGCAGGAAAGAAACTTTTTTAAGGACAGAAGTTAGCTGACAGCCACAAGCTACAGAGTCTTAGAATCTGGAGCAGCATTTTAGTGAAGGCACTCTGCTCCTGGAAAGCTCCTAGCCAATAGCTGAGCACGTTGACGTAAGGGGCCTGGCATTTCTGCCCGGCGTGTGTGCCCTTCATGGGCAACCTTTGTGCCTGAGTCCCCCTGTTGGACTGGCTGAGACTTTCTCATAGCTATACTGCAATGGAGTCTGAGGGTCTTCCTGTCCAACCATTTCTCCATCTTCCTCTTCTTTCACAGTTTTCAGGTCAGTATCTTGGCCTAAGGCTCATTCTGCCTATTCTTGCTCTCAGACATCTTTCTCAATAGATCTCTCACACTTTTAACACCATCTAGCTTGGTGTCTCCTTTCTAGAGGGCATGAACTGACATATTTGGGAACAATCATATAATCTATGACATTCTAAGACCAAAGAAGAGGGAAGAGAAAGCCTAAAAATAAAGAGACCCCAGAAAAATAAAATGCCTCTGAAAATAAGACACTCTCTTGCTTCAGACTGAGCGTTTAAATGGTGGTTGGAGAGGGAGGAACCAACTCCACTGTAGGAATACTTGGCTTGAAATGAAAGTTACGTGGGCTGAAGAAAGCGGTCTTTTTGCAATTAGATTCTAACACTCGAGATAGATTAAGCCTGCCACATCTCATGTTATAAAAATAAAAATAAATTACATAATCCTGAATTTAAACAAGTATTTTTTTTTCTCTCAGACAATGTAGGCAATATTTTGAGGCTAGTCGTGTTAATTTTTCTATTATAAAACACAAAGCAATAATATATTGCTTATTCAAGAGGGGTTGTTTTCCCAGAAGTAATTAATAAAATATTTATCCTTCTCCCCCAAATGAGTATTGACTGATGGGAAAAACCTGAACAACTGAGCTCTGGAATCACTGAGCTGTGGGCTCCATTGCCAGTCCCATCATGCGGCAGCTTCAGTTGGCTCCTGACCCCTAAGACCATTTCCTTATTTGGCCTGATGGAATCGTCATCAGTTTACCTGAGAAACTCCACACAAAGCACTCAGCCCAGAATCTAACATATAATGCGCAGTCAGTAATTCTAGCTTTAAAACTCCTCCTTTTAAATCCTTTCCTCCTGAATTTTGTTTATGGAATCATCATTTGCATTGCACGACCATGTCTCCAAAGAGTGGTACGTGGTACCATGCAACCTCAAAAAATTGCACACAGAGTCAAAACAAAACCCTACATTTAACTCAAAGTACCGAGATAACCTAGGCAAATATAACTTCTTCAATACTTGGGTCAGGTTTTCGAAGCACCTGGTGTTGGTCATAATCGACAAGGAAAGCTGCACAGCAAGAACTTCAAAACTGCTTTGACAGCTGCTCTTCAGCAGAGATTGTTATTTGTCTTGCTGTCTTCTTGAAATTCCATCAGCATGAATGTCACATGTCTCTTTCTGAGAACTATTGAGTTTTAGAGATGAAAACACAATCCCTGAGAAGGGAAAGTTACCAAGGTGAGATGTCATCTCTAAAAGTGACAAGGTTATAACTTCTGTGTGTGATTTTGAAGCAAACATGCCAATATTTCATAATAGAGTCTTTGAGAACCACTGGAAAACACAGAATCCCTTTCCATATTTTTATCCTCTTTCAAGCATATCTAGAAAGTTGAGACATAAACTGAAGGGTTACTTAGAAGTTTACTAGCTTGCATATTTTCTTTTCCTAAATCAATTCTATGAAGTTGAGTTCAAAAATTCAACTATGACCCTAATATATAATCTAGTATATTCCTATCTTTGCAAACTTCTCAACCACTTATAATTTTTTCTGTTCATTTTTCAAGAAAAATGTATTTATCTGGAATTAGGAAAAGGGAACATGTAACTATAAAATAAAAAGGGGAAAATCTGATCGTAAAACGGAGGCTACAGCTGTAAAGAAGATAATGAGATTTGCCTGTGGGCAAGTTGACCACTGTCATCTGCTAACTATTCACATCTTTCATGTTGGGCATTTTACTATAAATAAAGGGAAGTAAATCAACATTTAGGCTCTATTCATTAAAATTATGACTTTAAAAGTTTATATTTGATGCTGCCTCCCTCTTGCCAAATGCAGTAGCTCTGTCCTGGCCAGTGAGTCCCTTCCAGCTCAACTTCCAGAGGGACCCCTTTGCCAGAATGTGCCTTTTATCCTTCGATATTTGCTTCTTCTAGGTATTATTTCCAACTAGAGCAACCCATGCCCTTGAAAAATTGTACACAGTAAGAGCCAAGAGATTAGTGTGTTCTACCTTTTCTAATTTTGACAGGCAATATACCTCAACCCGATGTCAGATTTTTAAGAGAGAGCCACATATTTAGCAGATAGAACTCGTCATAGAATTCATCAAATTTACACTCATCGCAACACCCTGGGGCCTTTAGAAATACAAGTAGCTGTTCTCCTTGAGCTTCATGCTGGCAGGTATCCTGTCTTCTTGGTCACTGCTGTTGTCACTACTACATTTTAAGAAGGAAAAATGAAGAAAGGAAGTAATTCTGCTTTGGAGATAGCCAGATAGAGAGGGCTTAGTTAGAAAATTCCATGGACATTAGACTCACATGCTTCCCAGGGATTCATTCTTCCTACTCCTGGTAAGGAATGGAAGTTTTTGGGTGGGAACCAACTTTCTTTCTCTCAGTCCAGTGCATCCCTCAGGCCCAGCCAATCAACCACTAGATCGGTGGCCACCGTGACTATTGTAGGGACTGGCAAATGCCTCAAGTCAGTCCAGAGTTAATGCTGGGCATTGTGTGGAATTCCAGACCCACCTCATCCCTCTTGCCACCACGAAGGGACACTGGTGGGACCAAGTCCGTGTGGCATTGTAGAAGACCTGAATCAATCTATACCTGTGGGTAGGTCGATTCTAGGACCCTTCAGTTATGTCAGTACTAAATTTTATTTTGTTGAAACTAAATATATTGTTTGTTTTTATTTCTGACGCTTGCATTGGAAAAAGTCCTAAATGACCCAGTATAATGCAGTGGTTATTAAGTAAATGCTATTGGCTAACTTGTGTCAGAAAGTGCAGTTAAAGTCAGAAAGGGGCAAGGAATGATACTGAGCAGGAAATGAATGTGTCATATTAATTATTGCTGGCTAATATCCTTCATATTTAACATTATAAATTAAAATAATCAACTGCTCTGTACATTTTATATATATATATATATATATATATATATATATATATACACACAATCATGAGTATACTTTGATATGGAAACTTGGCTTCAGTAAAATTAAACCGTGCTCATATTTTCTTCCAAATCGTTCACTCACCATTACCCTTAATGGCTTCCCTGAGCCCCAATTGCTCATTCAAAGCCATAATCAGTAGATTTCTTTGCCTTAGGCTCAAACATTCATTTTTACCACTTCATATCTTCAATGATATCTATTTTCTACTTTTGTGCTCCTAATATCTTAAGTCTCCAAGATTTTTTTTTCAGACGTAAGTTTCCTGTGTATGGCTGTTTATTGATGTTTCTTGCATCTTTAGGTCATGTTAAAAATGGAATCTTTAGACAGCATTTTAGTAAATGCTGTGGTAAACTATTATGAAAAACAAAACAAAACAAAGCAAAAACAACAAAATTGTTTTTAAAACTGTGCCAAAGAGAGGGACCCGGTTTCCATTAGCTCCAGATCTTAAAATTGATATTCTCAAGCATTAAATATGTTATTTCTTTTTGCAGGGATATTTGAGCTCTGCCCCCAAATTCGGTATCTCAGAAAGAGATATGTAATCAACCATCGACTGGCTATGTAATTTTAGAGATTCTGAGCCTCAATTACCTTCACAATGGGGAAAATACTTCCCAGAACTGTTACAAGAAATTAAAATAATATAAAAAATTTCAAAAGCACCTAGTAAAGTGGCCATTAAAGTAGAAGTCAGACAAATATTACCTTCCCTTCTCTAGCATCCTGATTTGCTAAGGAACTCCGTATCAATTTTTATCTTTCTGTTCGCAGCTATAAAATCAGCATTTTAATGTTTCCAACCTACAAAACCATAAAGCAAAACACTCTAACAACATAAATGCATTTTGCTCATTTCTGTAAGACCGTGACAGTAATTATCAGGCTATATACTTTCGAACCCAAATTAGAGGGAAAAAAATCTTGCTAGAAAGTGAAGATAAAGGAACAAAAATAAATAATTTATTTTTTCTGCCATAATTATTAGTTAGGTATAGTATAGAGTTAGGCAAATCGATTGAATGGATTTTATGGTTATTTCTGTCAAAACCCCATGATCATTTAAGACTTTTATGAATGTTAGGGCTCAGAGTAATCTTGAGTAGGGAATTATGCTTAAAAAACAAATATGCCACTATTTATCACACAGAGCTCATCACCCAGAGTTTGAGGTGGATATTGCTGCACAATAATTTGATGCTTAGTCATAATAATAAAGTGGAGAGGTTAGAATGGGGAGTCGAGACATTTAACCTTCATCAAAATTTCTCTTATTCACTCCTGAAATTTGAAAGAGGCAGGACTGAAATATTATGCTTATTAAAGCCAGAACAAATTCTATGGAACATTTTTAAGAGATTTATTTTTACTTGAAACATGACAAGTGCTTTTAAGATTAACATATGTTATTATCCATGGTTCTTTGGAGTCTAAAATTAAAACATCCTTTATTCCTATACATAAATAAGACTGTCTACTTCTCGAAGTGTCATGGCTTGAAGAAGAGAGGGTATATGGAAAATTCAAAGTAAGCCATGATATTCGGATTCGACTTAGAACATAGTTTATAGAAGTTCACATCGTGGGAGATCATTTCCAAAAACTCAACCAAAGCAGGGGAGGTTCTGGAAACTATGTTTTATTTGTGTCTTCAAAACTGACATAAGCTTTGAATATGGTTTGAGAAGATGCCAAGTTTTTACAAATGAATTTAGCTAACCATATGTGGCTCCTTTTTTCAACCTGGAAGTAGAAGCTAGAAATACAGAATGCTAACATATAATGGCCTTGTACTTCCTGAGCAGAAGGGGCTGACTTAATGCCAGCTTGAAGTATAATAATTGGGTTGCCTTTCTAAAAGTATAAATTTTTATGGCAAAAGAAACAATTCTCTGCATTGAGACATTTAATTCATTTATTCACTATTTATGTCAGTTTGTGACCAAAACAGAGTGATTGGTGTCCTCAGGCGATCACAGGCTATTGAACCAGTATGACTTCAGCCCTATGTGGTCAGATGTTCACTCAGGAAGTAATGGGTAGGTGCAACAGGGCCCTAACTAAAGGGCTGGGAAGTCCCATGGGAGGAAGTGGCTTTTCAGCTGATGCAGAGCATGAGTAAGACTTAACCAGATAAGGGAGAGAAGTAGGGAGAAGAGAATTTGCGTGCTGACAGTTGAAATCTAGAGAAACCGAGACATTACGAAGGTGTTTGGTAGAATTTGAGTGGACTTCGATTGTCTTGGATTTCCAATGGCTGGAACAATGCTTAGCTCAAAGAGGACACCCAATAATCATTTATTAATTTAATGAATGAAGAAATGCATGATTGGAAATAGTTCAGGAATAACTCCCAGCTTTCTTAAGAATCAGATAAATGACTGTAATATTTAATGATACTCTGCTCCATTTCCCTTTTCCTTCAGTCACCATTTTCTTACTTTACAATGGAGAAAGGAAAATTCTGTGAATGCTCAGACACTCTTAATTCTCATCCTTGTTATAAGAGTTAGTAATTTGAATGCAGAGATCAGCTCAATCCCCTCCTCTCCGTCTTCACTGGCCTGCTTCCGTTTAGGTACATATCAACTCTTGGCTAAATTAATGCAGTAGCCTCTTAGCTGATCTTTCCCACAGTGCTGTCAGATTTATCCTTGTTAATGCAGATTTGCTCATGTCACTCGCTAAATTAAAACCCTTAGGTAGCTTCTTCGTTTCTTCAGACTAAAAATCGAAACTTTTATATGACACTCAAGGTTTTTTAATATTTGAATTCTATACCAAGTCTCATCGGTAAGATGGTCTCTCTTTGGCCTTAAGATTCCTCTAATAGAATATGTTTCTACCTTAACTTGGTTCCAGATCATTGATTCTAAAATGGAGTTCAAGACTGACCCTATGCCAAGTGTGACCATGAGTCTCGAGGACACAGACAGGATAAATCATGACTTCAGCCAGTAGTCATGCTGCTCTCTCTGCCTTAACTAAATCATTCCTTTAACAAAATCATGATGTAGGATTTAATTTAGATGAGATTTCTTTGGGGAGAGATTTCCATTATCAGCCAGGCTTTCTCAAGGTTGAACCCACTGCACTCCTCTGGGCTGTCATAGGGCTCTATGCTTCTCCATATTAGAATATCTCCTTTAGGGCACTCTACAGTCATCTGTAAGTTGATGTCTCCTGGTCAAGTCCCAGCAATATTTTGCGGTATAAAGAGTTATGGGGAGGAAAGGAAAATCACACTTAAGGAAGATCAGAAAATTCTAAACGTGCATTTATAGAATTACTGGAAAAAGTTAGGTATCGAGGAATAAAAATACACTGCTGTTTGATCTTCCATATCAAACCAAAAATCATCCAATGTCTTTCTAAATATTTTTAAATCACTTGAATGCAACTTAAGATTACCCTCCTTTAAAATGAAGATATTACTATACTTACAAATGATACAAACCTCATAATGACTGTTTCAAAGCTTCAAGACACCTCGCTTTTGGTAAATTGCACTCTTCAGCAGAGTACCTATAGGTCTTTTTCACTGAGAAGCTTGTTGCTTTCCAAAAAGAGGTCCTTTGTCTTTCTCCTCTCCAGCTTTGAGATATTATTTTTACACATTATTACATGTACTCTTTCTCTGTTTTTTTTTTTTTTGGTTTTGTTTGTTCGTTTGTTTGTTTTTTTACTCAAAGTCTCTCACCAGGATTTTTTGACACACATTAATTCTTCCTCTTTATTCTCTATCGGCTTATTCTCATCAGCAATCCAAAATACTGAAAAGCATGCCAGGCTCCCCTTTCTTCAGAAACATTTGCTCTAAAACACTTGTGAGCTCCCGCTCCATCTCTCTTGTTCTTTTTCTCTTCCTTCCTTTCCTACTCCCTTCCTTCTTCCTTCCCTTTTATTCTTCCTTCTTTCCTTCCTTCCTTCTCTCTCATTCATTTATTAAATCATTCATTTATCTTTAATTCATAAATATGTATTGAGCACATATTTTGTGCTCAAAACATTGTTAGCTGTTTGAGAGGTACCTCTAAAGAAGACATCGAATTATCAAAAGTCTGGTCTTTTTGTTCCTGGTCCATAAATCATACTCTCTCTGCATCTGTTGTATTCTGACTTCTACCACCAAAGAATCTACTAAAATAGTTTTGTTAAATGTTACTCTTCCTTGTTAATTCCATAATCTAGGAGGTTTGCTTTGTTCTCTGTCTAGATTCTTCTTGATCTCTTTAGAGCTGTTTTCTCTCTTCTAGACTATGGCTTCTTTCTGGAATGTCTCATTTTCCTTGTTTGCCTGACATCGTTCTCTCTTATTTCTCATCTTTTTTATTGTTCCTACTTGGTGTCTCCAATGACCTCTCTTCTTGACCTTCCTGCTTCAGTAAAGCCAAGTTGTTTCCATTATTCTCTTCTTTCTGTACTCATCCGAGGCAAATATCAAATTTTAAGACTTCAAGGCTTTATTTTATTTACGTGATTTCTCAAGCTAAGATTCCACTGTTTTTGCATTCTGAGACATATATTTGCCCTCCCAACAAAATGCTGGCTATTTCTAAATGGATGTTTCTTTGGTAATTAAGGTTAATATGTTTCAAAACACACTCAGCATTATCTTCTGTTCCTTCTGTTGAAACTTTGTCTTCAGTAGCATCATCACTTTCTCAACCACAGAGACCAAAAACCTCCAAATAATTTGACATTTATATTCTACCTATACACTCATTCAACTGGTTAACAAATTCTTCCTCTTCTCCCTGGATCTCACATCTGTCTTCTATTTTCAGAACCATCTATAAGGCTTTTATTAACTTTTTCATCTTGGCTACTAAATGATACCTTATTTGAATTCTCCATCTCAATATTCTCCAACGCTAATCATTAATCTGAAAAAATAGTCCTGAAAAAGAAATAGGATTACTTCATGCTCCTTTTTTAGAGTCTTCAGGATTACCAAAGTAAGGCAATTGAGGCTTTGCATGATGTAGCCCAACCTCTTTTCCAGTCTCGTCATATTACCCACTCACATAATTCTGTCCCACTGGGACAAACTTCCTCTTCAAACTACATCTCTGTTAAAAAAATAAATAAATAAAAAAATAAACTCTCCTTTCTTTATCGTGAATTTCTTTTTTTGTTATTTGTTACTCTCTGCCTTATATTATAACTATTATATACAAACATGAGACTCCAGAATATTTGAGGATAGGGATTAAATTTTGTAAATTCCTTTATCGACCATGACATCAGGTACGCTTCTTTGAACATGAAAAGTAACACGTAAATGTTTAGAAATTTAAATTAAATTTGAACATGAATTAAAAATAATCTACAAGTTAATTATTCTAACTCATTATTTTAAGGTATATATTAAATTCAAGGGTTATAACTGTCTAAAAATGTTGCTTCACTAAAATAAATCTGTCAGACAAACTTTTTTTTTAAATAGACATTTGGTTTGGAAGGAAGTAAAGTAATAAAGAGACATATAGAGAATAAGATTTTTGTCATCCAGAAATCCCCAATCTCTAAAGAGAACTGAACTCGAGATCCATAATTATATAACCAAGCCATTTTTTTTTCCAGGAAGTACCTGCAAAGTGGAAAAAAATCTATAATCTGTGCATCTATAGAAAAAGACACTATAAATCTTATATACACACACACATACACACAATCTGCACACACATTTTTTACCCACCCTACTTAGGAGATCCTGTTTCTAGCTCTGCTCCTAGATCATTATGCGACCGCTAGGGAATTCATTTCCAAATAGATTCATTTATTTATCAAATAAGATGATAATACCTTACTCAGTGATCCCTCAGGATATTTGTGGGTTAAAATGAGAATGTAAAACAAGATTATAATCGTGAGGTGTTTTTTCCTGTTTAATAACTTTAAAAAATTCATAAATCTTTCTATTGAACACATTACCTAGGGAAACGGATAAAGCTGAGAACTACGCCCCTTGGCATTTTTTAAGTCTATTTTTTAAAAAAACGCCTGCAATTCTAAAAACCATCTTTCCATCCTCATCCATATAATCAGAGTGACATGTAAATGTGAATCGCTAGAGATGCTACTTAAGAACCAAATTCTCATTCATTGATGCATTAGTTACTCTAAATGGAGTGGCCGATGTGCTGTCTTTACACACAACAGGTGGTACATCAGCTTAATGCACCCAAATGTAATAACATGATAGATTGAAATATGGATGTCACAGACTGCCTACACAGAGGCCAAAAGCCGGCCCCTGTTTTTCTAGAATGACTTTCCCGGAACAACTCACTTTCCTTGATTGGTTTCCTTCAGAAAAAAAAATAATTGAATCTAATGCCCTGGGTCACTGCAAGCACTTGGTTTGTTCGCTTTATGGCTTTGTGGTGCAGCCCTTAGGGCCTTCAGAGTCCGGTGTTAAAACTCGCCTTTGATCAAACCTCATCCTCTCCTACGCATCTTTATTCATTACAAATTAGAAGCAATTATCACTACATAATAGCAACAGTTTCAATGCTCGTGGTGCATCTCAAAATAAAGAAACAATTTCCTCATTATAATGAATGCAGTTATCTTCTTTGGCCTCATTGTAATATTTATCATCTGTTATTTGTTGCATGTGATAGCACCATGAGCCTGTGCTGTACAATAGTGAAAGATACACACCCCTCAGGGCTTACAGTTTAATAGAGAGTACATTTAAATTTAAGATCTACCTTATTAAAATAAACCATTCTATCCACATCTAAGGGATCCAGGGAAATGTGACTTCATGACTGCCTCACTGAAAAGGCAGTTTCTTATTTACTGAAGAATGGTTCAACTTAAGGAGGAGGACAATTAATGAATCTTTGGCAAAAAGTTTTTTTTTTTTTCCATTTATAATTGTTATTTGCGGCCATCTGTTTCAATTTTCTCTTAAGGAAAACGTAGGATTTGAATCCAGATCAGAATCACCAAAAGAGATTTTCATTGCAATTCATTTAGTTTGAAAAATGGAGGATGACAAATGTAAGTCTTAGGCTAATTTAGGAATACAAAGTCACAGTGTTTAATGTACACACATTTCCTGGCGACTCGACTTCTTGAAATCTTCTCCTCAAAGATATCTCTTTTCTTCTTGTCTCAGCCACTGCTCTCACAGTCAGAACCTGGACCTTTTGATTATCGATAACTTCACCTCTCCATAACCTCAGTTTTAAGCGTTTGTGTCATTGACTAATGACATTTGTCTTTCTGGCTCACTACCTCTGTTCCATTTAACCTTAAGTCTCCTTGGACACATTTTTGGAGTGTCCTATCTGCTGCTCTCACAATCTTCTCTTCGTTTCTCCTCAGTTGCTGTAAATCTTGCCTTTCCATGTGCAGCTTAAGTTTTATGCTCAACCTTCATTATCGCTCCTTTCATATACCTTCAACACCCTTTGTCCTTGTTTGCAGTGGGAGTGTGATGAGCATGAGTATGTCAAATACAGAGGTCATAATCAGCAAATTCAGAGTAATAGCAGGAGAGGCTGTCCTCATCACATGCATAGATGACCTCGAACAACAAAGTAGATTTGGTCTGCAGCCTTCTTGTCTCACCTTTCTGCCATAGCATTACTAGATGAGTCTACTGGAGATCCATTTAAGGAACTTCTCTTTTGTTCCAATGCACAAAACGGTATTTAATTTTAAAATATTTTATAATGTGACAACACCGTACATATCAATCATATTCTCTGCTCTTATACTTACCAACATTCAGTCTCTGCTGATGACCTCCAACAAAAATACAGATACTGATTAATTACTACATATCCAATTAATTAATTAAACCTGTAATTATTAAAGACCTATCTGTGCAAGATAGTATGTTTGGTCCTAGTCATTCAAGAGAGAACGAGATATTCATCTTCCAAAAACTTAGAGACAAGGAGTGGAGACAGGTGATTGAGACTGATATAGTGAAGGAAATAGAGTGATGTGAAAGAGAAGCAGAGAGGACCTCCTTCAGATGAGGGCATGAGTGTTTATTAATTCTTTTGTAGAAAGTAGTCTTTCTATTTCTTCAGATTGTGCTCTTACTTTGAAACCTAGCATCAATTCACCCTCCAATGGAAATCAGTCTATACTCACTGATGGCTGATTCCTCTAAACTTGTCTACTTCCTAAACCTGCAGAAGTGCAAAGAGACAGATTTTTTTTTCTAACTTATTTCATAATTTTTTTTTTTTTTTGCTCCCAAATAAAGTAAAAGTTTCTGATGTGGAGGGAGAATCAGCACTGTTTCTTATGTATTTTTAACCAGCACAGTCCCTAGCATAGTCCTGAGCATCTAGAAGATATTCACAGAAAAATTGATCTAATAATATTTCCTTATCAAATATCAACGTAAGCATATGTGTAAATTTATGCAATGAAGGAGTTACATGAGCATCATTAATTTAATTCTGCATAAGCAAATCAAGTAATTTGATTTTTTTTTAGCCAAATTTTAAGAGTTTAGATAGAATTAATGCATTGTTTTCTGGTTATTGATTTTTATGAATAGCACTGTAAGAAACACAGACATAAACAAGTTCCACAGTTTTCTCTTGTCCTCCTTGTAACATTTTTGTGAAATCCAGGCAAAGACCCTCTCGTAAGGATGGAGGCAAAAATGCAATTGCGTTATATATACAAGCTCTATGAGCAGAAATCAATCTAGTTCACCTCTTCTTCTCAATCTACCTCAATCCCTAGAACATCATTAACAGAAATAGTAAATAACATTCCCCTAGACAAGACCATCAACTCCAGAAAAAAAACACAAAACAATTCATACCTTGACAAATACATGTGGAAGGCCTACTTGCAAACCATTTCTTTCCAACCTTTTTTACCCTCTGCAGGACTCAGTTTTCTGGAAGGAATGGAATTTCATATCTTGATATCTGGTATCTTTCTTCAAAAGCCACAAGCAGGCTATGGAGCAGAAACAAATGGCTAATAGGGACAAACAAGTGAATCCAACTGAACCGGCCACCTCAGAATAAAGCGTTAGTGACTGAACCTACACAATGGACAGGGTTCGATGTGACTAAATGCATCATGGTAACTGATTCATTCTTGCCTTTTTAAGTCATCCTCGAACTCAAGCAAACAAGTACTTCCTATTTCCCTACATAGATACGGAGACTATTTACAGTAAATCAGGTGACAGAAACTTTGGTTCATATCCAGTTTTGCGGGGAGACACAGTCATTGAGTAATTTGTCTAGCTCAATGAAATTCAGTGATCTATGTGTCACATTCCCTCACATAAGAGGAACTGCCAATGTTCCCACCAACCTGGATTAATAAAATATTTTTCTTCTTAAGAGTGTTGAATGCTGTCATCCATTTCATGTGATGTGTTCCCCCAAATACATCTCCGTTTTACGAATGAAATAACGAAGAGTAAAACTAGCCGGAAGAGAACACAGTTGGAAATGAGATTAATAGAGGAATCTAGAAAAGTGGGCTTGATTTCTGGTCCTTGTACGGACCTTTGAGCAGCTTGGGAAGTCATTGGAGAGTGTCTCATTCATGTGCCGGATCCGGGTTGCACTGGCTTGGCCGAGCCTCTTGAACACATATCTTTACATCTCCAATGCTTAAAATTCACCCCAGCAGAAATATTTCCATGGGGTTTATCAGCAAATACCACAAACCAGGCTTTTTGTTTTTCTATACAAGGGCGATTGTTAAACTTTCTGCTGTTTTGAACAAAAGGTGACATGGTGTGAGCCAAGTTCCCATTTAATAATGGGATCTAGGGGGTGGGAACAGAGCGGGAGGGATCAGCTAGGAGGCAACTGCACCAACCAGACGAGAACCCAGTGACTCGGCTTGGGGTGGTAACCATGGCGATAATGAGACGAATTTCCTTGTAAATCTGTTGTCAGAAAAACAGCTCTCCATGTTGTTCTGAGAAAGTATAAAAATCCACACATTTGTGTACATTCTTCCATTATTTTTATGTTGGCCACATTGCATGTGTTTATTGGACAGTCAATAAATATGGCTATCCCAGTTCATGGCCTTGCACCTTGATCCTGAGACCTGAAATGGTGACATCACTCTTTACCGATATATGTTTGGGGAATTAATTTTAAATCTACTTTTTAAAAATTATAAAAGTTTCTATAAAAATGTTCTTATTTCATCAGAACTTATTCTATTATGCTCCAAATGAACTGCCAGGAAACATCACGGAAATAACATCTAAACTATTGGAGCCTTTTACATTCACACAAAATACATTTATTCCTCAAATAATATGTTTGTCACCATGTCCTTGTGAATATTCGATATAGTCTGATTATAACCATTTTATGAATGAAGAAACATACCCTGACTGGTAAATCGACTGAGAGAGCCAATTCCAGAATGTTCCACTTCTACAAGAATCTGCCTTTTTGTACCATGTGACGTGGCTTACATTTGAACTGAGGACTGATAACCCCAGATACATCATTTTAATGAGTTGGCACAATGCATGGATTAAATTATTCATAATAGCAATGATAGTGATAATAAAATTAGGCAGGCATACCTCGAAAATATTGTGGATATCAAAATAAAGTGAGTCAAATGAATTTTTGTTTTCCCAGTACATATAAAAGTTATGATTACACTATACTGTCGTTTGTTAAGTATGCACTCAAATTATGTCAAAAAACATGTACATACATTAATTTAAAAAGTACTTTATTGCTAAAAATTGCTAACCATCATCTGAGACTTCAACAAGTCATAATATTTTGCTGGTGAAGGATCTCGCTTCGATGCTGATGGCTGCTAACTGATCATG
Organism: Pteropus medius; assembly: GCF_902729225.1. NCBI lineage: Eukaryota > Metazoa > Chordata > Mammalia > Chiroptera > Pteropodidae > Pteropus > Pteropus medius. The sequence goes on from NW_024354875.1 coordinate 5,435,915, forward strand.
GATCAACAGGACAAATATAATAAGAACAAAAAGTTTGTGAGAATTACCAAAATGTAACACAGAGACAGAAAGTGATCAAATGCTGCTGAAAAAATGACACTGATAGACAATGCCACAAACCTTCAATTTATAAAAAATTCAATATCTGCAAAGCGCAATAAGGTGAAGCACAGTAAAACAAGAGTATGTCTTTTATCATGTATGTTTAAGGCACTAGCCTATACGTAAGGAGTCTCCAAACAGCCTTATAAATTAGAGACTGTTATTGTCCTTGTTTTACAGATGGAAAGATGAATTGTAAGAACCCTAAGTAACTTGACCAAAGTACCACAACTTGGGACTAAGTTGGTTTTGTATCAGGTCTGCCTATCTCTAGAGCCTGTGCAGTCTTATGGCTTATGGACATTTTTTTTTTAAGTATAGAAGCTTAGAATATAAATATAAGGCTTGACGAGATAGCTTGATTAAAATAGTGTTGACTCCGATGGCACTGATACAGATACTTCTAACAATCAACAAGCAAAAAGATAGCCACTATGACGACCTGTGGACATATAAGGACTTGCCTCTTCCTATCAGACACCAGTCCCATGGAGCAGGAAACAGCTGACATGTGAGGGGGCACATGAATCTTCTTCTGGCCTTCGATACTTGAGGACACATCTCTGCCCTTGACCTGCTCCACACGACCCCAGACTAAGCCCACATCCTTTGCTCCATATCACCACCGCCTCCACTATTTCTATTCATCACCTCTTATTCCATGACCAGATAGAATATATGTTTCCAACCTTTTACTACCTGAAAATGTACAGCCAATGAGTAACAAAAGTAAAGTGTATGGTTAAATCATGAGCTTTCCCGACCTGGAATATCTTTTATTGCTCTAAAGGAAGTGTCATAGAATCAATGACTTTTATAGAGAAGATGAGCCCTTCTGAGATCATACCCAGTCTGGAAATGTCCCCTACTAAGAGTCAGGGCAATAAGCATCTTTAATGACTTCAAATGCCCCAACTTCAGAGTAAAGATCCCCAGCCCAGACCATTGGCGAGAAGTTACCTATAGTAGGCACATGTATTGAAGAGGGAGACACTTACTAAACTCTTTCCAAAGACAAATGATTGTCATGCAAACCATCAAAATACATTTAATGAAGATTCTATAGTTAGGTCTGAATTTCAAAACTTGCTGAGATGTTGCAAATTCACAGACACTTAAATTATCTGGTTTAAAGTCCATAACGAAATAAAGAAAACATTTCAACAGATGGGTGGGATGATAGTTTTCAACACAAAATATGGTTTGTGCATAATAAAGGATGGTAGGACCAAAATGCCTAAAGAAGCTGATATGGTTGTAACCAGCAATGTTATATTTATTTTAATCACAACCTGGCTAAGAAATTCACTAGCTCTTTAGAGAGCAAGTTGATCTGAATTTGGTTCTTGAAAGGCAATTCATGAAATGTGTTATTTATTGCTCATATAATAATGTTACAGATAATAAACTATATGTAATACTCCTTCTGTAGTATGGCAATTTTATTGAAACTTTTTTTTTTTTTTTTTAGTCCTATGCTAAGAATTCTTCATGCATCATTAGGAAGCAATATTGGATGCGCTAAATGGCATTCAGACTAAGACTGGTCTCTCTTGATCCTCATTCTGTTCCCAGAATCTAGTGAATTACATAGATCATGAACAAGAGTATAATGCTCCAGGTGGGCAAATCTGAAAATCAACACCTCTTCACAGTAACTAGTCATGCAACTCATTACACAAGTACCCAGACATATTCGAGTTTGTCTGGGCTAATAGCAAACTTTAGGGCAAAGTTTGGCAAATTCACATTAAAGAAAAGACGAAGGTATATTGAATTTTAATTCACATAAGTAGTTATCTTTGTTTTATCGAGGCCTGCAGAGTCTAGAGAGCCTCTCAGATTTAGCCCTGTATAAACTCCCCTTTTCGTCTCTGGATTGCAGATCCTGGTTTTGGATTACCTAATCCTCTAGATTACCTAATTCCTCAGTCTCCTAGACATTTCTGTCACCCTGAGGCTTCACTATAGAACAGTAGATGCTACCTGTAAAATTTAATTTACAAAGAGAATCAAGGAGTCTCCTATTCTTTTTCAAAACTAGTCTTCCCCTTCATTTCACAACAAGCATCTTAGATCACTACGCCAAAGCATTGTTCGTGGAAATGACTTGAAAATTTCACTACAAAGGATAATGATTATGAATCTCACGTGTTGCTGCTAAGGAAGTCGAAAGAGAGTCTTTATGTTGTAAGTAATCAAAGGGATGCCTTTGGGACAACGTGGTGTGTTGAATGGTATAGCACAGAACAGAATAGAATGGAAATTGAATCTCAGAGCTAGAAGCTGCCCTAAATCCCTAGAGTATTTAGTTCAGTGTTCCCTGAAGTGCTCTGACAAATAGAAGCTTCTCTAATGGGTGGTATGTGAATTAAAAGTTTCATAGTCAAGTCATTGAAAACAGCTAAATTAAAGGCCATTCAGTGGTCACAGGGATGAACATGTGCAAATGTGTATCGTGACCATTTAAGAAGCTTTCACAGTTCGCCGAGTCCCCCAAACTGTTTAGCTGGGAATCTCACAGATCTATGAGCATCCTTTGGGGAATGGACTTGTAGTTCCTATTTTCAACCCTGGCTGCACATTGGATCGACCTGAGGAGCTTTAAAAAATGCTAGTGTTGGGATCCATTCTCAGAGAGATCTATTATTTGGTCTGGGTCAGGGTCCCGGGCTCTGCAGGGTCTCATAACAGGCAGCCAGAGTTGAGAAAACTGGCACTGTGTATGAGTTCAACCCCTCTGCTTCGAACATGAGAAAGCCCTGCTTACTCACACACCCAGATCCTGGCTACATGGCCCCATGTTGCTTTCATGACATCCATGAATGTTGGATATTTCAGACATGGCAAATACTTGGTACTTGTTTTATCTCTAAAAAGGGCAATTAATTATTATACTTTTAAGAAGGAACAAAACCAGGAATTTATTGTGTTATTTTACGATTAATCACTGGCTATTGGTGAAGGAGATAACTTGTATTTGAAGTAAATAGGGGAACATCTAATCTATGAGGAAAACAGCTCCAAAAAAAAACATAAGTATGATGCAGACTTTGGAATAAAGGTGCAGCTAAGTGAGTGAAACCTTTTATTTCACGTGAAAGTTGATGTCACCAGTCATCAAATAATCTTGCAGATGAAGGAGGAGCTGTTCTTCCCTCTGGATTCTTAGCAAAGCTATGCTGAAAGGCATTCATTTCCTTACCTGGGTGTTTTACTTCCTTTTTTACTAGGTGTTTTTGAGCAAGCTTGTTCTTTAAGGGAAGTTCTTGTTTCAATACTACTGATAAACTCACACTCAGCCACCATCATGATGAATTAAGTTCATGACAACTGTCTCACTGGGTCCTCTAGGCCCTTATGGAAACTGGCTAAAATCTGCCTTTAAAGAGCAAAGCAGGCAACCTGCCTACTCAGAAAATTTGGGAAATAAAACTCACGTCAAACAGATAAAATAAAAAATTCCTTTAAGCGCCTATGATTGGCTTACAAAATGAGCAGTGCAATTTTTTTTCTCAAGTTAAATAAACAAAATCTGTTTATTACATTTTTAAAGGCCAAGGATTATCATTCTTTTCCTGGCACTTATGACTTCATTAGGCATATGCTACTAAGCATATTTGTTCTCCTTTAAGCTCTGAGGAAGAACAATTAAGATTTTTCTCTGTCATTCCTTTTTCTAAGTGGCAACAGGATGATGGAATGGAAGTACACAAATTTTGATTTAAACCCTATGACCATCGATCTACATGGGTCAGAAGGAACTTCTTATGAGAACAAAGAGAGCTGTGTGAATGTTGAGTCCAAATTTTCTTTTCTCTTTTCACATGGGACCTTAACTTTCTTCTTATAGTAAGCACCCTATGAATGTCAGGGTGCCAAGGCTTCCAACCGATGTGCCACCACACATAGAGACTGACAGTGAGGATTTGTTTAAAATATTACCTGTGCAATTGTTTCTGTGGGTGTGGGCATAAGTTGGAGCAGGGAGGAGTGTGTGTGTAGGAGTGCAGGAGAGTGCTGGAAAATGATTAAAAAAATGACTGTCAATGCCCTTGAATAAGCAGGACCACCAGTAAGTTACCTTGTAATGTGGGTTAAGTTCGTCTATCAAAGCTAATTCAGAATTCCTATCTTGCCAAGTTGAAAGTTACCTATGAGAAAACAGAAAAGAGACTCTAGACTAAAAATCAGAGGTCAAGGTGAGCTGTGAGGACCATCATGGGCCGGAGGTCCAGCCACTCTGAAGGAGCCCATGTGTGTGCATTATCCCTTCTCATCACTTCTTGCTCAAATTTACATTTGTAGCCAGGGTCAGGCCACAGTTTCTTATGGCAGAGAATATGCCAAGATTCTCTTTGAAGGAAGATGAGCCAGGCAAAGGTCACTCAGCCCCCAGAAAGCATCCAAGAGGATAGAACCCAGTGGAGACAGCACTGAGAGGCAGGCCTTAATAACCAGATGGCAACAGATGATTTTTGCCTGTGTGATTTCGGAAGTGCTGGTCATGTGTTTCTGACCTCAGTGTTATTCCCTCAAATTATTGGCTGATATTCCCTTAACTGGTAAGAACCTTCCCATCCAAATTTTCTAAATATGGAGATCTCTGGGGAAGAGCTGGAACGCAGATGTGCATGGGAGAGGAGTCAGTGACTATGGACAGGTAACTTTCCCACGGGGCCTAGAGAGATTGAACTGTGAAGAGAGGAGAGGAGAATGGGGAGCAAGAACATCGTATCAGAGGCTGAAAAAGGCCAATGTCTCCAGCCAACTCACCACCAAAGTGGGGCCTGATGCGGCTTCTTCTGTGTTTTAGAACGGCCATGGCTGCTTTGATTGAGCGCAGTGAATTTAGATGAGCGGTGCCCAGAAATAAACCCAGAGGTTATTTTGAAGGTTATTTATGTGTAGCAAATGTCTCTGTGGAGGAAATCAGTGGCATTTGGAAGGAAAGATCACGTCTACCTAGTACCATAAGCCCAGCTCAGCAGTAGGCAAAGCTCAGTGCCTGTGCCTACTTGCTCCTCGGGCTTAACATGGTGCTATTTGCAAAGGCCTTTAGAGAATTCTCTGTAGCATCGAAGTTTGGAACATTTACCTCCTACAGAAACACTAATAGCTGGCAGTTTTCTTTTCAGCTCATCTACTTCTATAGCTCCCACCCTTGGCTGTTCTTTCAAAGTTGGCTGTTGCTGGGAGAACAGTGAATGCCTTCTTTGCTTTACTGTCTACCACTCACTCCTGATTTATTTTCTATGTGCAGCAACAAAGTTTCTCAAGGATCTGGGTCTCCTCCTTTGACATCGGTCCTGGAATAATAGCCAGGAGAAGGAAGGCTCAGAATATAATGGCTATTCTGACCAGGGTACCATGCACTTTGCTCAAATTGGCCCTGTGAGATGAAGAAAGCAAGACAGGAAATGGCGTGAAGCACTAGTTCTCAACCAAAGTAGGGTGATTTTGCTCCCCAGGGGGCATTTAACAATGTCTGGAGACATCTTTGACTGCCACAGCCGGAGCAGGGACAGGAACATTCCTGGCATCTAGTGAGTAGAGGCCAGAGATGCTGCCAAACAGCCTACAGTGCACGGAACAGCGGCCTCAGCAAAGAGGCTTCCAGTCCCATACGGCTATTGTGTCACTAAGGAGAAACCCTGATCTACTGGCTTCTTAAACGTTGTGAGGTGGTGACTTGTCACTCACTCTCCTCTTATGCCTATCCTTTCCTCATTTCAGCAATATGGAAAATATCCATCTTCTTCCCAGTTTTGCCCTGAATGTGGTGGAGTGGTAGGAAGCTAAGTCTGAACGGATCTCTATGTACTTTTCCTGGCTAAACGGATAACTCATGAACTGACACACCACTTCTTCCTACCATCCTGCTGCTTTTAAACGATCCTTTGAAAAATATCATAAAGCCAGAGGCTAAAGAGAGTAAGTTTCTCTTAGAGACATCTTATCCTGCTTCACTCTCCAGTAACCTTTGGTTCAATGCAAACACTAAGGTAACTTAGGAGGTGGCATTCAAATGGTTCAAGAGTCAATGACCCACTGTTGTAAGCACATCACTACTGGTGATTCTAAACTTTGGAGGGCCCTCAAATCATCGGGAGGGATTGTTAAAACCCAAATGAATGGGCTCTGCTCTTAGGGGTTCTGATTGGCAGATCTGGCATGAGGCCCCGAAATCTCCGTTTCTAGCCAGCTCCTACATTGAGAGGCCACACACTGACCCGTTTGATTCCGAAGCTCTTGTTCAAGCTGTAAGATTTACAAATAGCTTTTAGAGCATGGGCTAACCTTAGAGATATCTCCTCCAATGAGGACATTTGACATTAAGCTAGACGGCATTAGGCTCCGGAAGTTGAGCTAAATAGTCTTCAGGAAACCATTTAATTTCCGATTCTCAGCCCCTCATCAGTAATAGAAAATCCTTGCCTTACCCCCTTCTCAGTATCATGGAGGGTACTAAATGAGATTTTAGACAATGATAAATGATATCTAAACAGTAGAGGCAAAAGGATATAAAAATGCTTATTGTTCAGCAACTCGCCTCAAGCCACAGAAGCAAGTAAGTGGTCAAGCCCCGCGAAGGGCTCTGGGCTGAGCCCGGTACTTCTGCTCATTTGAAATGTATAGACTGGAAAAATCATGCTGGAGCATCATCCTTTCTGCGGTACTACAGAATGCGTCCTCTTCACAGAGCGAAGGCAAAAGAGCGACCAGGAGGAAAACATGTAGTGGCTGTTTGCTTCCTGCAAACTAATGATGGAGCTTCTTAGAATATGTGGGCACCTATACCTTCCACAGCAAAGTGGAAGGCCTACACACGTAAGGCAGCGTGTTGGAAAACAGATTTCTGTAAATACTTGGTGAACACTTACTGGGGGGCAGGGGGTGAAGGGAGTACAGCGCTGCTTCTGGTGTTGAAAATTTCCGAAACCTTCAAATTTCCCTTCCAAATGACAACCCCCACCTAACGCACCTAAAAAGTATGCTGTTTAAGAGAGTTATCTTTCTGTGCCTGAAATAGAGAAATGACTGTAATATTTTTCCTCGTTTAACGATTATGTTATCAAATTATCTCCATGTAAACCTTTTTAGGGACCAAAACATAAATAAAATTATTTTAATTCTCCAAGTAAACTTAAAATTAACAAATATTTTGAGCAATAAGTTAAATATTTATTTAGAGGCAATTTTCTTCGTAGGTATACTATTACTTTTACGATTTTAAATCATGTGTGTATGTGTTTGGGTATCCGTACACGTCCTACTCTTTCTGTGAGTGGCTCTTGTCAAAATTACAAATAATCATAAAAGTATTTTGACCAGTGTTTTCTACCCAGTGTTTACCAGTTCCATAAATAGCTCAGGAACTAAGCCTGAAACTAACATGTTTTCTTTTTAAAATCTCTGCTCAAACCACGGCAGGGATTTGTGATAAGAGTGGATTAACTTAATTTTTAAACAATTAAAACTAAATGACAAATTTTCACGTTACTCATCATCTGCATATAAATTACAAATGGAGAAAGTTCACACAGGTGCACTATAGCAACACATTTGTTAGGTAAACATGAGCCAGTCTCTTCTCAGTAAAAAGATGGAATATTTACCAGCCGTCAGAAGAAGTCCTGAACGATCCATAGAATCCCTGAAATAATGAGTCCACAGGCTTCATCCTTCCTCTACACACCGTTTCATCCATTTCTCTCACCCTATTGTTCTTCCCGTTTGCGGCTAGACTGCACATTTGTTTACCGGAGTCATTTGCTCTGGGGTAGGGCTCCCTGGGGTAAAAATCACCTTAGGGATGCCAGCTAAGAGACGTGGGTGGAGGAAGGAACTTGAGTTTTAAAGAACAGATGATTCTAGAAGGAAGGAGGAAGGTGGCAATAGAGGGCACAGGTGTGGTAATAGTGGATAAAGCAGCGAGTATGTGATATAACATTCTGGAAGGTTTGGTTTTCTGCTGCCACTGAGTAACGAGGAAATGAGGAAGGGGTGTACAAGTGCATTCTGGGAGCATTCGGGTGACTCCGCAGCTTCTTTTCCTTGAAACGACTCATTTATCCATCACTAGGAGGGGCGTTTTCCTTTAAAATTCCCTTAAACTGTTGCTGATGTAGTGAAGCAGAAAAGAAGATACTAAATAGCCTCATAGTTGATATGATACGTAATGACAGCAGCAGAGGCGAGGATGGGGGAAACACTGCAGAAGAGTCAGCAAACAGTGGGGATGAGCAACTGTACACTGAGCTGGCAGGCAGCATTCTGCTTGCTGTCTTTTCCTTTCTCAGACGAGTCACCGTATACACATAAATCATTTAAGGGTAGCCTAATAAAATCGCCCCAAACTTTTATATACAAAAGCAGAGAGAAAGATGTTTTTGTAATGAAAAAAAATCTGTAATGGGTCTTTTTCTTTCAGATTGTAGGTAGTGACACTGAAAATGTTTTATAATCAATTTAGTAAGTCACTACCAGAATGATTTTTAAAGGGACAGAATACAATGGAATAGGAGTTGTTATTATTCTGTCCGTGTAAGGGTGAGAGATTTTTCGTACACTCTTGCTTTATTTAATTTTACTCTCATTACGCTCTCTTATAATCTTGTGTATCATGCATTACTCTTTATCAATCGCTGCAGTTGCCATGATATGTCTGTGTGCGGTTTTGTGTTATTATTTTGATCTCTCTCTCTGACAGCTAAATTACAAACAGCAGGGGCTCTGCGTTTGCCTCATTCTTATCGCCAACACTTAGTACAGTGTTTGGCCAAACTAGGAATCAAAAATATTTATTGAGGAAATAATAAATGAAAGCCTAAGAGAGCGGATCTTTGCTTCACGAAGGCCCGCTCCGAACCAAAACATCGCAACCTGTATCTATTTTACACATTTGATCTCCTATATGTAATATGTAGTGATTTTTAAAGTTTTGAGGAATATTGCTTTATAGTATTGCTTAAGGGAGAGAGGTAGCTCACAACTAAACACTATTAATTTAAATTGGTCAGATGAGGTTAAGAATTAGTGAAATTAGAAACTGGTCCTAAACTTTGTTCTCCATGTTTTTGTTCTTAACCAATGCAATTTTTTATTAGGACATCGCAAAACTTTGCATACAAAAATTAGCATTGCAGTTCAGAATAAACACATAAATGCAACAAAATGCGTTAATTTAACTAGGCTGATGGCTGTTTTTAGTCTAAAGAATTTGCTAATGAATAGTGGTCACTAGATGAATTGACAATAATTTGGAGAAAAATGTTAAAATTATAATTTGCCAATTTAGTGAAGAGAGTTTAACTGTTGATAAAAACATTGATAAAAACAAAAGTTAGAAGAGGTACACAGATAACCTGATTGCTTCTTGAGGGAAGGTTAATTATATAACACAATACTTTGAATTGACAAATATATTTGAAGAAAAAGCATTCTTAAGGAAAGAAAAACTTGAGATCAATAGTCATCATTCGAATTTCCTCTGATTTCTCCCTTTGAATTCACAGTACATAAATTAAGAATGATTCTTATCTTAATTTGAATTTCAAAGAGATGTCAACTTAAGGAAGAAATGGGAAGAAAATGACAAATTTCTGTTTGGGAGTCTCTTGTTGAATTTTAAGCCCTTACATCAAAGAAGCTGTAAATAAATAAGTGAGTTGTTTATTCTAAATTTAAGATGGTTAATGCTGAAACTTAATACCTGGACCATGCTATTGAGCTAAATTATAGTAACTTTTTTCAAACTTTTTTAATTTAAAAAATTAATAAATTATAGAAGAAAGAAAAGACAACTTGTCTTTTCATTGTTCTAATCGTACCAAACAAGCTTGAAGTCATCTCAGATATGTCCCTGTATATGTACTTCTCCTGCTTGAATATCTGTGGTGGGTCTAATTCGCCATTCTTGGTAGTCTTGCATTTGGGATTCTTGATATTACCTCTGCCACCTTTGCCATGTATAACTTCACAACATATCCTATACATCGATCATAAAAACAACTTGCCCTTTTACAAATCTGCATTCTTATACCTCAATATTCCTTCACACTGTCCCCTTTCTCCTTCCTTGAAGTACCCGTCTTACTGAAAATCGACATTTTTAATGGCTAGCTCATTTAGCAATGAAATACTCTTTAAACTCATCTAGTTGACCTCCATCTTTCTGCCCTCCATGTTTCCACTTTGCCTTCAATTTTTAAATATTTATTTATTTATTTATTTATTTGTTTGTTCTCAATTACAGTTGGCATTCAGTATTATTTTATATTAGCTTCAGGTGCACATGCCTCTAATTTTTAACAGCACATTTTGTTTTCTATTAGAATTTCCATGTACATATCTATCTTCCCTATTGTATATTCATGCATCTTAGAAGAAAGATATCATTTCTCTTTTAAATTTCTAGAATTTATCTGCACCCACTTCTCCCAATAACTACGGTAACTGTTGCCACATGAAAGACATTGAAAAATAGTTTTAACATGGACGTATCTTCTAGAAAATAATTTTCTAAAATTTAAAAATGTCTCTGACTCACAGAACTGGTTGCCTAAGTTAGGAATTTACATCTTTATAGTAACAGGGATTTCCTGAGAGAGTAATACATATTTTGATTGCCTTAATTTTTGCCAAGGTTGCATGGCTGCTGGAGTCCAACACTGTCAGTTGACAGGTAAAGAACTAGATTTTCTTAATATAGGTTCACCTTTGGGAATGATTGGAAATTGAAGAGAGCAACATGGAGATAGAATAATGTTTTGCATTAAGAAAGATACTTCGTAGAAAACAGGACTGGGGAAGCAAATCACTTTGGGGGAAATTTGATGAAATTTAATAACATATTCTAAAAATTTGATATGCTTTTCATATCCTAACAACCTAGCTAAATTTGACCTCTGAATCTTCTGAAGTTTGCCCTTAAGGAAATGCTGATCATACTGTAAGATATGTAAAGTGACTGCATAGGCAAATGAACATCGATCATTGCTGGTGGATTAAAAAAAAAAATTTTTAATGGCACTTTGAATTCTTACTGTTTTAATAATGCGTTGTAACAGATCCAAAAAAGCTGTTAGAGGTTATTATTTTGGCTGGTCCACCAGAACCCAAGGAAAGTTGAACATTTGTCATGCCCTGGTGTTTTATTCAAGGACCTTTGATATGCATATGGATCGATGCCTTTTAACTATCCCAATGGGTCATTGAGGATGGTTCAAATTGTCTGGATTTTTTTAAGTACTTTTTCTGAGATTCACTTAATAAATAGATCACTTTGGTATACGCTAATGCATTGAGGTAGAGTATTAATTTAGAACAACTTGTATTTTAAATTAAGAATAACTGACCTGATTTTTCAAAAATTAAAAATTCTCATGCAAATTATACTGAATTCAAAGGGATGGTTTTGATGACAGTGGATTTATTTAACGGAATTCCTCTTCTGGCTAGAGGATGAAGAGAAGTTTTATTGTTAGAAGACTTACCCCTTCCTCCATACACATCCCATTAATTCTTCCTTCTTAATGCTTTCTGCTTTGGCTCCTCCTTACAACTGTCCTCTGAATAACCTATAAAGACATTTCTCTCCCTCAATCTTCAATCAGATCTGCTATTATAATTTTAAAGCACATTGACATGCCACTGCCAGATCTCTCATTTCTTTTTTTAAATTAAGTTTATTGGGGTAACATTGGTTAATACAATTATATAATTTTCAGGTGCACATTAATATTTGACATCTGTATATTCTATTGTGTATTTATCACTCAAAGTTCAGTTTCCTTCAGCTACCATATATTTGCTACCCTTTACCCACTTTACCCATGCCCATCCCCCGATATTTGACCCCCTTTACTCCACCTACCTCCCCACTTGTCCCCACCCCCTACCCTCTGGTAACCACGAGTCTATAGTCCATGTCCATGAGTCCATTTGTCCAGATCTCTAATTTCTTTACAATGATTGATTCCCTAATGGTTTCTTAAATTCCACAAGTCAAAGTATTTTACTCTTTCCTTCACTATTTAAACACTTTTCTTATGAACTGTCCATAAAAAGTCATCTTCCATCTTTCTACCATTTCTGGACCCTGTTTCTGTACTAATAAATGGCAAAATAGATATTCTGAAATTTCCTATAGTATTGTTTGGAAAAATACTTTCTACATCAGGGTTTTAAAATATACTTTTCTTCTCCACCTTCCAATAAGGTTCTTGTTTGCATTTTCCTTAATTGCTCTAGCCTTGCCTCCCTAAAATTAGCTTTCAAGACTACTGCTTTTCATGAAAATTTATTATTACCTATTTTTATATCCAGATTACTCCTGAAAAAGACTCAAGGTCAGATCACTAAGGATAAAAACAATATAAACAATGAAATGATTAGAAATAAATATTCCCGTCTCCAGGCTAAAGCTGTAACTCGTTGTTGAGTTTGGTTCTAGCAAATTTGTCTTGTAGTCATAAGGTAAAGGTCGGGGGGGCAATAGTATATATAAGATTTCTTATGAACTTAAAACAAAGAAAAAAGAAAAAAGACTGGCTTCTTCTCCTCCCAGGACTTCTACTTAATCAGTTGCCCTGTCATGCTCCCATCACTGTGTTTTAGCAGCTCAGAATCTTCTTCCTTCATATCCAAGACCCAGACTCTTTCTGGATTCTCCCACCCTCTAGCACAGGTATTTATCACTTACACTTAGCTTATAACAAACAACTTCTCTGTACCAAATTTTCTTTGTCTCCAATTTGGATAGCATCAGATTAAACTTCCTAAATAATTAGATGATAGATGATAGATAGGTAGATAGATAGATAGATGATAGATAGATAGATAGATAGATAAATGATAGATGACAGATAGATAGATATAGATAGATAGATAGATAGATAGATAGATAGATAGATAGATAGATTTATGTTCCTACGAATGTCTATAAGATTCATTTCAAATGTCCCTGGCTGAAATTCCAGGTTTTTGTATTGCCCCTGTGTCCTAACATCTCAGAGAATTTAAATTGATTTGAGACTTCTTAAACATTTATTTTTTAATACAAGGATTGAGAAGCCTTGACTTCAGGCCTTTAAATTTGATTTCCTAATTCTTTCCTGAATATTTATATATTTGTCTGTAGCAGTTCCTCCTTGTTCACTAGGCCATCCCAACTCTTCCAACTCTTATGTCTTTGGAGGAAAGGGGCCATGAAAAAAAAATTACACAATGAATTCTGCATCATATGTTGTATACATATTCATCATTTGTGGGACATATATAATATATGTGTGCTTTTATTAGTATACTTCTAAAGCAGTGGTTCTCAAACTTAAATGTGCACATAAAGCACTGAGGATTTTGTTAAAATGTAGATTCTAGGTCTGAGATTCTGTATTTCTAAGACGTTACTGATGCTCTGATACATGGACCATATTTCAAATAATGAAGCCCCAGATTAATTTCCTTAGAACCTTACTATATAAAAGAGTCAGCTTTTGATATATTTTTATAGAAAGAGATATAGACATATACTATGTATGTGTATGTAATATGAAAGAGGCTTCTCCATCTGTTCAAAACAGAACAGTAAATAATTCTGTAGAGAAAACAGGAAGAAATAAGAACAATGACAACTAAACCTGGTTCATACATAATTATTAAAACTGTAGGAAGTTTCTGAGATAGTCGTTAAATACAGCCATTTTTAAACATTAAATTATATAACCTCACAAATCATATTAGGAATAAAAGTAACATACTCAAAACTCATCACTTCACAACTATTTTACTCTTATTTATATCTCGAAGTTACTTAGGTATGTTATATCTAATACTATAATACTTTATAATGATGTTTATATCTCTTTTCAAGTCTGCATTGAGTGACCTTAGGTTGGTACTATGTATATCATGGAATGGTACAAATCGGGGCTTGATTTATTATTTTAATTGTCTGGATTTATGAAAGCAATGGAGAAAATGATAATAATGCGAACTAAACTTAAAAGTGTCGTAAAATATACTGTTACATACATTGTCTTTTTCTAAAGAGCCTGCTAAGCATTTACCAGCACGTTGCTGGTCAAAGACAGGAGAAATAGAATGTTTCTGTGGTGAACAGAAATCTGCCATATTTTTGATGTAGAAATGTTTTCAGACATCTATTGAAACTAAGGTAACCTACCCAAAGGTTTTATTTAATTCATTGAGACTCCACTCAAAATTTTCCCTGAATCTATGAGGAGCTCTCTAGCAGCACCAAATTATAAATTATTCCATTTAACAGGTTCTGACCTCACATGTTTATTGGAAAGTCACTAACCTCTCCAAGTTTCTTTTCCTTTCGCTGTAAAATGAGTTTATACTCCAGAAGGTGTCATGCTCTCCAGGACAATTAAAGCCAGAGAACATTCTAAACATGTAGTTTTCTAATGGAGTGGGATGACTGTCTTGATCGGTTTCTCATTGGGAAACCAGTTCAGTATTGTGAAAAATATATCCAAAAAACTGGACTAGGAAATCTGAATTATAAATGAAATATCGATTTGCTCTGTCTACTCAATGGCAAAATAGTAAAATAAAATCTGAAAGGTTCATTACTCAGATATGTAACTTAATCATTTAAATGGTAACTCTCACATCTGAATGTCTAATTAAATGATTTCTCAATCTAGACTTTTGAGAGTAACATAAACATAGGAAAATATCAAAATATTACTCTTGCTTTTCAGACTCAAGTAGAATTGTTTTTTTCCCTTACCTCATATGGAATTTATATTTATAAGGTATAAATCAAATGGAAGTTAGTTTCACTTACTTTCTTCGGTTTCGTTTATGTTTTCAACATCAACACTACCATTAACTAGCATTACAAAGTTAACTTTAACTGTCCCCAGGGAAGAGACAGAGAGAAGATGATTTGATTTGAGGAGACAGAATGAAGTTGATCAGTGCATTGCCCAGTGAGTGGTTTAATTTGGTTTAGTATATAAGCAGTCTAGAACTTGGACGGGGGGAAAAAACCCTGAAAAACTGTCAATTGGGTAGGCTTACATTTTTACAGTGACATATTTCAAAATTCAGATAGTGAATAAATTTGTTTGGTTCCTTTATAACTTAGTTTTCTTATGCTCTTGCTTTCCTATATGTTCATTTTCTATACTTGCAAAAATTTCTACCATAAGCATGTATAAATGTAATATTCAGAAAAAATGGGAAAGAAGATTTCTTCTAGACAATGGGAGTACTGATCTACCAAGAACTGGAGTAGTCAATGAGGAAATAAATTCTTTGAGAGGAACAATTTTTACATTTGTTTGACTCTCCTTCCTGCTTATATATTTAGGAAATAAAAATATTTGGAAAAAGGTGATGTTTCGAATAACAAAGGAGTAATAATACCACATTTATCTAATGTTACCAAGGAAAGAGATATCCCATCTAATTTTTTTCCAGAGAACTTATACTAAACTATTTATGAGACAAAATTTAAATTTAAAAATAACTATTTGGATATAAGTGTTTTAAAAAATCATAAACTTCCTAAGAATTTTAAACATCACTCACTGAACATATCCTGATAACTTGTTCTCTTTTTTTCTACTTAGGGTCAAAATTAAGAGCATCCATTTTGTACCAGGTTTGAAAATAGACTAATGTGTTTTAGAGACTATTTGATTTTAAAGGCCTCTTGCTATTATACCAAAGGCTCTCCAACTCTAGTATATTTATGCACATCCCTCACAATCAGCCAATCACAATTACTTCTAGAGTCAGTGGGACCCCCGTAGCAGATTACTGCATGACCCCTTCTTTTCCTTATACGCTTCTCTAATGGTCTTCTCATTTGCTGCCAGCAGAAAATGCACAGCCAAACAGATGATAATTATCTCCAAATGAACATAAAGATCCACCAAGCGAGAGCTTGAACAGCTGAGCGGACTGTACGGTTCTCAGAGGTGTGACATCAAACCTGACTGATTCTGAACAGATTTCTTCTTCTTGGAAGGCACTAAGATTCACAGGAGTCAGGGCCTCAAGATTTAAATCCTGGCTCTACGTCTTGCTAGACAAGTGACTATAGGCAAGTCACTTCACCTCCTTTATCCTTAGTTAATTCATTCATAAAACAAAGGTGATATTAGAATCTCTTTCAAGGGGTGGTAGGAAAATCAAATAAGGTAATACATACTCAACAGGGAATGTAACAAATACTAGTTAAATAGTATTTCTTGTCACTATTTTTGACCTCTAGGTTAAGTTCCATATGTTCACCTTAGTAGCTGAGTGACATCACGGGGCATTTGGTGGTGCCTTCCTGCATTTGAGTGGATTCCATGGAATATCTTTGCTGTCACATGGAGACAGCTGAATCTGACTCTGATGGCGAACAGAGCCAAGTCCAGTCCCGCCTTGCTGTTTGCTGCGCATGACTGAGACTTACCTTCTCTCAGCTTGCTTTCTCCTGTGTCGAAGGAGCCAACATTTTCCACAGGGGCTTCTTGGCAATTAAGTATGATAATGCCTATGGTAAAGCCTTCGCCAAAAGCCTGGAACCTAGTGAAAACTGGCTACAGGTGTTCACCTAAATTAACTGTAGCCAAACGGGTATTTCAGTGGGTGGTTGCCAGAGATATTACTATTAATGTGTTACTACTACATGTCTAGTTTAGAGACCCACTCCAAATAAGAATAAACTAAATCATTCAAAAATATGTTTGAATACAATTGTGCCTAATATTTTCTTATACATAGAGGACGAAAAAACTATTTGAGAGAAAATTACTTTAAAAAAATCTCAGATTCCCTTTTCTTAATCTATCACTTCAGCAATAGCTAAGAATCAAGGTCACAGAGGCAGGTTTTCTAAGCAGCCAACACATTACCATTCACCCAAATTGCTCTGCTTCTCATTCATTCACAGACATGGATGCTCGCACAACAAGGCATGAACAAGCCGTTCAGATCTGGCTTTTAAACTGACAGTTGCATCGTTTGGGGACATCCATGTTTATATCACATTCAATAATATATATGGACGTGGCTTCTGGCAGACATTTTCTGCAGGGTGGCTGGAGTCTGTTTAATTTCCATGAACTACGGAGGTTTGTTTAAATCCCTTTACAGCAAATTGATGGTTGATCATCAATATCGCTTTAACATATATTGTGAGCAAGTTTTCAAAGCTTTGGATACATATTAATAAAATTCAGAATCTTTTTAGTCATCTAAAAAGAAATCATGTTTCATGTAAGATTCATGCTAGATTATACATATATATGTATATGTACATATAAATATGTATTTCGAGTCTTACGTAAAGTATTTTTTACAGTCCTTACAGGCCAATGCTTTCATATATACTAGGTTTTGCTTTTGTTTTCAATTTAAGTCCTAGTAAGAAAGAGTTGGCTATTAATATTTTAGCATGCAAGTGGGAGAGAACACACAGTGCCCTGTATTTTGTGGGAAAGGAGAATTTCTCAGCAGGCACCCCCCCACACATACACCCCATGAGATGTTTTTATTCCAATTGCCTTTTACCTACCAGAAACGCTGAGTCCTCTTTTCCTCAAGCATGGTTCAAACATTATTAGCAAGACTCAACAGAAACTCAAAAGAGCCTGTGTCATATATGACAGATTGTACTCCTGTCCTAAAATTTCGGGTTTCAAATTGTGCTAATGAATAGGTCAAAGAGAAACCTAATAAGATTTTACTTTTATATCCCGTACTTGGGGGGAATGGATGTACTTATGTTCACATGTAATATAGGAATAAGGAGACATGAAGAAAATAGGGAACTGCAAACATTTTCTATAGTAATTTCTCAAGAGAAGAATCTTATCAAATCTATTACTTTAGGCACCAAAAAAAAAAAAATGAGACACAAACAACATTAGGAAAACATGAATTTTTTAAAAACTGCGTGGGTTCTAGAAGGAAAATGTGCAATGCAATCACCTACCTACCCCTTCTATGGTGCCTCGTAAGGAAGAAAGCAGAAATGTATTTCATTGTGACTACTTCAGAATTGCCTATTAACTGTTGATTAATGTTTTTGTTTTTTTTTTCCTTATTTTGGGCAACCGAAATCTGAGTTTTAAAGTATCACCTGTCTGAGTGACAGAGAAATTCTCAATATCAAAGCTAAAATTTAAATATATAATACAAACTGTTAAATTTACAGGTTGCATGAAATCACTCATTATCCCAATTAGAAGGAACCTCCTCACTTTGTTCACTTTATCTTCTCCATGTCCTCAGTGGCTTATTCTTCTGTCTCACATTAGGCTGGCGGGTACCGTCCTGGAGTTCTCTAGAATGACTGGATTACTTAAGAGTCCAAGGTCATTACTGCTAGATCATCATCCTTTTACCATGCCTCTTTTCCTCAATGATTTTCTGTTGTCTAGGTCTAAGTTTCTTCATATCTTATTCAATCGCTTCCTTAATCTGAATGCCAACAGTTTCTAGACTATATTGCCCACTTGAATTGAACCTATGGTTTGAACAATCTTACGTCTTTCCCCACTTGCTGTTTCTGTTTTGTTGTTCATCCTTCTGTCCTCACTGACCTGTGTTTCCTCATCTACGTGTCCTAAAGCTCGTAGCATCACAAAGCATCACAAACTATGTGGCTTAAAATAACAGAAATGTATTCTCTCTCAGTGCTGGAGGCTAGAAATCTGAAATCAAGAGGTTGGCAGGGCCATGCCCTCTCTGAGGCTCTAGAGGAGCATCTGTTCCATGCCTTTCTCTGAGCTTCTGGTGTTCCCGGCAGCCCTTGGCATTTCTTGGCTTATATACACTTATGGACATCAGTTATATTGGATGTGGACCAACCTAATTTAGTATGATCTCATTTTAATTTGATTACATCTGCAAAGACCATATTCCAATAAGGTCACAGTCACAGGTACCAGGGAATTAGGGCTTCAGTATATCTCTGATCTCTGGGAGGGACACAATTTAACCTTTAACAAAACACTCATCTCTCAATGCTCAACATATACCCCAACTTCATCAAGAAATCTCTTCTCATCTTCAGCTCATACTTTTCTGAACTTTCATAAAATGAATGACTAATTGGGGCATTAACTACAGCTGCCTTTTTATCCCTGTATTTCAGAAGCCTGGTATAGTGGTTGGTTTATAGTAAGAACTCAATAAATATTTGTTTAATAAATGACTATATACAACAAATGGATGAATTTATTCTATACGATCTAGTTGCTGTTGTTGTTATTGTTGTTGTTGTTGTTTTGTATACAATGGCACAGTTATGAGCTTTCTTTAAATTAATTGTTCCTCTAAAAGAATTTGAAGGATGCTATGTTATCTCTGATTTGTCTCCCAGAGTCATGGAGTCCAACATGAAATTCCCACATGGATGATAATCTGATAAATGCTTTTCAAATTAATTGGTCTGGAAAAATCTGATTGAAAGGCAGAGAGACATCAATAGTCTGTTCAGAGGCGTTTAAAAAAGCGAAGGCTATTTTAGGCCAGAAAAAGCCTACTGAAATTAAAGCAAAGACAGATTGGTGATTAATGTCTTGTTTAGACCGAACACAAACTCTCTGAATATAATAAAAGAATCCTGGTATCTGGTTAATGAGAATTGTTTAGATCCCATGTGGACATATCTTTCAGACTTCAAGTTTTGATTTTTTGGTGATATGTATAACTCTCTTCATTTGTATGTTTTAAAAGAAAATTTATATATACATAGAATGTATCCATTTATAAAACCAGTTTACTGTTAAATAGCATTTTAAACTGGAAAATCATAAGAACAACTCTAGCAACCCTGACTGTTAACTTTGCATAACTCCTAATCAGTTTCACAATGGGGAGCAGAGTAAGGCTCACACCTGGGGTCTTAAATATGACAAAGACTACTTGAAATAAAAGAATTAAAATAACTTCTCTTCCTATTAATGTTTTTACTTAAGTAGTGCATTTATCCCTGAAGTAAGCCCAAATGCTCATTTCCTTAACCTTGAAGATAAAAAAAAAAATCTGCAAATTTAATAGGCATCAATGCCACCCACAGAAAATAAGCAAAATAAAAGAAACTGTACAAATTCCTATAAATCAGAGATGGGGAGAGGGAGAACAGGGTTTGTCAAAATGGCATAAATATTCTCCAAGTGTTTGAAGGAAAAATGTTTTCTGGAAATGGTATATTCCGAAAACATGGAGTATGTGTTATTTGGTTTAGTTTGGTGTTGTATGATAGCACACACATAGGGCAGGTTCTTCCATGTATAAGAAGGCATGCCATTAAAGTGGCTGGTTAAAGCCACCAGGATCATAGAAGCAATGCAAATTAACAAACAACATGGTGCTTTCAAATGTAGGTGAACCTTAATAAGCCTGCTGATTGCTTCTGGAAAGCACAGTTATTTTGTGCTTAAGGAATAGCTAAGTGGTTGGGAAACTCAGCATTTCACAAAAAACCCCACAATGTCAGAAGTGGGCGTGTATGGAAGGGAGGAGGAAGCATAGTGATTGTTATTGGGGAAAGAGTTCAGATTTTTGTTCACTGAAATGTAGTCATGAAACATCAGACATATTTTTCAACAAAGTCCTCAAGGACCCAGAGGGTAGTTTTAGATGGATATTGGTCTAGGAAAACCCAACAATATATAATGTTTTTCATGAGTATGACCCAGAGGGACAATTCCAGCAGAAATGTATGTAGGCGCCAGAGGTTGAAAGATTATACAAACGGGCCTATCAGCATGAGGGCCAGGTTCACGCACACGTAGAAACATACTCTTAAACAGTGATCCTGGGGTTCAGGCAGAGGAGACCTCTTTTCCCCATTAGTGATGAAAACCAGGCCTGAAAACTTCTCATCCTTTTGCTCTTGAGCTTACGGAGAACCTAAGGAAATTTTCTATTCCCTTTTTATGTACTTAAAATGATAAATATTTCATTGTTTCTGCATTTTGGATTCCTAATTTTGTATCCTATCCAAGGGTGAAATGCAAATAAAAACTCATAACTTTTGCCAGTAACTGGATTAAAAGTTTTAAATAGATCATCCCATGCCGAGTTTACTGCACAAATGCCTTCCCAAAATGAGCTATAGCATTTCAATATAGCAAGCAGCAGAAAAGAAGAAGCATGTATTACAAATGCAAATCAGACTGAATGGCTCAAGCAATGTTCATCTCCTCCTCTTGCAGAATGGGGGCATGTCTGTGACATCACCCAGGCTTTCACCATCTCCCAAAACACCTACGGGATGGAAAAACGCTAGAACAGAAGCCTAAATGTGATCACTTTCTCATAACCTGTAGAATATTTCATATTAATAAACTTTTGGTTTCTCCTTAATCTCGAAGAGTTGGCAACAATGGATCACATGGTTCTATCACAGAAATAGGCTGGATCTGAGCCTGGTGAGACCCCTTCTGGGCACATGTGCTTCCTAGATGACTATGGACTAGAATTGAAATGCTTCTGTTATGAATGCTACTTTCCTGGCCCCTCAGGGTTTTTGTTTTGTTTTGTTTTGTTTTGTTTTGTTTTGTTTTGTTTTGTTTTGTTTCTAATGCAGGAAATGTCTACCTATTTCCCTGCACCTTCTCTCACGAAGCCAACATCAGGGAAGGAGGTAGAAGGAGTGAGAGCTGCAGAACTGGCAGAGGGAGAGGCCCCACTACCTGTGATGCAGAGCTGGAAACAGCCTTCATCTCCCAAGGGAAACTGTGAAGGTCAAATGGCTGTCACATTTGTCCCAAGTTTGGCATCGAGACCCCTGCCTCTAGCAGTTGCTGGATGTGGGCTGCCCCCTGCTGGCTGCACTTCCCAGCCTCTGGGAAGACAAGTTGTCTCTTGAAAGGGCTCTGAGATGCTGGGCAAGTCTGTTTCCATCACATCTGAGAAGCCAGTTTGCTTCCTCCTCATGCACCCCAGTCCGCCCGTCTGAAATGGCACTTATGGAGTTGCTGACGGGTCCTTGCTGCACACTGTGTCAGGACAACTGCTCCGCCGACTCAAACCTATCTAGCCATCTCTCCTATCTAGTGTCCCTGCACAGTGTCACTTGTGTGCTTTCTGAGTCTCCTGGAAAAGACCTGAAGAGGGGTTGTCTGGACAGGTGTAAAGGAAAGGATGACATGACATGGAATAAATGACTCCAAAATCTGATTGCAAACAATTTGTCCAAATGACACAATTTGTCCAAATGGCACAATTAAACATTGGTTTAATTGCTTGCTGGTAACTTCATAGTACATGAGGGGGCATCTTCCCTGCCCTGGAGTGTTTACTATTACAAATCAAGCGAAACAACACATTTTTAAAAGTAGAAAGAATTCCAAATAATAAACCTAATTATTCACACGTAACATGCTAATCAAAGATACTTCGAAGTTACAAATATGTAAAAAGAGGCATGATTGATTGATTGATGACCTATTCAGTTAGACAAAATTATTTCTGCAAATTTGTTTGCCACTCCATAATCTGCTGCAAAATCATTCCAAATGCCAGAGGTGGAACCGGGCTCGTCTCTATCCTCCTGCCCAGTATTGGCAGCAGAACTGCAAAAGGTTTTTGCCTTGTGACGACCACTAAATTGAAATTTGAATTTGGAGAGGTGCAGGTTTAACCCTGCACCTGCACCTTCCTTTAGCGATGCTTATTTGGAATTCATAGGGCTAAAATGTATTACATACAGCTAGGGCTGAGAGATAGATGATAGACTTAAATAGGTCACCCGCTCTAGATGACCAGTCTTCACTTACTCGTTTCTTACCTGGCCTGCTTCATGATGTAAGCTACATATCTGGTCCCAGCAGGTTATTCAAGTTTGAATCTCCTACTATAGATTATTAGTAAATAAGAACCAGCTGATCACAACCATTTAAAAATACATCACTCACTAAAATTGCCTGGATTAAGATTTGAATCCGCATTTTTAAATGCTCATGGTATATACAGTCACACGCCACTGGGACGTAAAATAGGTCATTGTTTTTTAAGGCACCAACTGAAGCTACTAGAGGAGGGGGCTCTAAACAGTATTCTGATCTGACTAGAACTCAGCATTCCTAAAAATACTTCTACTGTCTCACATTCTGATTCAGGTCAACCACGGTTACAAAGTCAGGGGTTTCAGTATGGTTTAGGGAAATCACATTTTTCTGGAGCCGGCCTGGAAATATATGATCTAATAAGATCAAGAAGATGAATAGCAGACAGGTTTCTCCTCTGACCCATATACAGCTTCGTCAGAATTATAAAGCCATTCCCTGGGATGGAAGAGTTAGAAAAGAGTCTTCCAGTCTGGGTGGGCGCATTTTGGTCAGGAAAACAGGTAAAACTTATTGAGATACACAAGAAAGGTGAAGTCAGGTCTTTACGGAGTGATGATGGGAGCGAGGGAGAGGACAGGAAGAGATTGCATGACAAGAGAATGAAAAATGAAAAGAAATTAGAGAAGTGCGTGCTTCCTTGTCTAAATTCAAATGTTAGTAGTTTTTATGACTTAAACCTTCACATTTTTTTTTTAATTTGGTAACAATCACTGCCATATATGTTTACTTAGAAATCTCTAGAAAAATATGTGTAGAATAGCAAATTTAACTACTAAACCTACATATTAAATAAACTTATGGAAAATACAGAGTATATATACAAAATATGCATTTATACGTTCAAGTTTATTTAACTAGATATTATATTTTTACATGACATACACGCAGACATCAGCGGACAAATCACTTTCTAATTAGGATCAAGCATTTTTTTTGGAAATTTACATTTTCAACTAATCAATGTTGATGTTGAGACACCCACATTTAATTATACTGCAATCTGTGACAGAAAAAGGTACATGTTTTGACTCCAATAAATAATAAAACAAAGATACATAAATTATTGTCTTTCCTAAGTTACAGTAATACTTAAGCTTAATTTTTTAAGGTTTATAATTGTTATTATCATTAATAATTCAGAACCTTATCAATCTTCACTAACAGCTCTACTTACTATGCTATAAACAAAAACCATGAAGACTTCCTTTTTGTCAATGAAACTTCTCCCATCTTCAATCCAAGTAGAGTAATGGAATTTTAAAATTAACCTTAATAGATAGAAGGATCCTTGGATTTCCTTCCTTTTTATAATGGTCCCCCAAATAAAAATATGGCAGAAGCTGCAAAGCAAAAAGCAGGACAGATATCTGGGGACCAATGATGAAAGGTGAGAGGTGGAAGTTGTAAGGACTTCCACCTCTTTAAGTACAGAAAGAGAAAAATTTATCTTTTAAATCCACTCAGCTTTCTACTCACCAAAATTTATTTCAGGAACAGATTTTTCTCTACTGCTCCATTCTTGCTATGTCTGAGTTGAGTTTTTTGATAATTACTTTTGTCAAAGTAAATCACCGTGAAAATAATTCACCACTAGTAATGCTAATAAAAAAGGTTATCTAAAATATATCAAATTGATTAATAAGACAATGCTGCTTTATTGATTATAGACTATCTGTAAGGGAGACTGGTATCCACTTGGAATCTCTTAAAAGTTAATATTGTGGGCGATCAATAATGTCTACACAAAAATAGTGTCAACTGATTGGTTAATTAATTGATTGATTAGTATCCACTTCGCAACTAAAGAGGTGTGACTTAGAGACTTGCCATCCTGGATCTTTTCACCCACCTCCATTGCTAATGCTAATTATAATCACCCACCTCAGAGTGAGTTTCCAGAGCACCAAAGTACAAACTTGAAAGAATTGAAATAACTAAATTTAATTAACTAAACCATGTGCTTTTCACTTCTAAATGTATATATGTACTTAGTCATTCAATTTAAATTTCAATATATTAAAATAGTTCAATGGAAGTTAATGTTATCCTGCAAACTCGATTCCTTCACTGGTGGAAATAGACACTCCTTTTAGTCTAACATACATTTGTTGTACCTAAAAAAAATACTCTATGAGCATCTGGTGATGGAGGGTGGTTACTACTTCAGTCATTGGGGGATACAAAGGTGAACAGGGCACCCTAACTCTACCTTCATTCACACTCTAATCTCAAATTTTGGTGAGGAAAAAAGATAGATATATACAAATAACAATAGCACAATGCAAAATTCAAATAAACATTTAAAAAATACACAAAATATTCAGCGCTCCAGAACTATAAGTTATGATTCTCGTGTCCCATTGAGCCCACACTTGCTACCTTGGTTCTTGAAAGCCTGTCTGGGTCTTGTTTTGGTTAAAAGCTTTGCAGTTTGCAACCATATATGGTGCTTTAAGGTGGTCTGGTGAAGTGGTAATTAGGGAACATGGTCATTTGCATTTCATGGATCCTCTGCATAAATGAAGTATTTAAATTAAATCATTATTTGGGCTAAAAATATTGCCTGGTTATTAAGAGAAGGCAACTATACCCCCATGGGAATGCTTAAAAATCCAGCATTGGAAATAAAAATTGTCAAATTAAAAAAAAAATCATACATCTTAAAAAAAAATACACAAAATTTAAAACCATTTCTACCGACAAATTAAATTGTTCAGCTCTATTAGGCGAATCTTTTTTTTTTTTTTTAGTGGATACGATACGATACGATAGAGCATAAATTAACTGTAAATATTTCTCACTCTTCACATGCTTAACTCACTTCTTAAAAATTTGAGTGAATATGAATCTTTCTGTTTTCAAAATAATAAAAAGAAACTATAGACTCAATGTGAGGTTACGAAAGTGTAAGTAGAGATGACCAATGGAAAGTTTAACAATGGAATTCAAATAAAGTGTGTTATTTATTTATATCTAAGAACTGGACTACTATTTACCTTTACCATACAGTTACTGCATACAGGTTACTGCTAGCTTGTAACTTCTTGACTGATTAGTAAGAAGAAATTAAGTATTTGTATTTCCAATAAACCATATTTGAATTTATAGTGCTAAAGCTAGGACACATTCAGTCAAAGCATTTAAGTGAGCACAAATGCACTAGAGCTTTGGCATAAATTATGTAGAAATTGTGAAACGAAGCAGAGGCTTCTGCTCTGTGTGAACATAGAATCTAGAAGAATTTTCTTCTCTAGTATAAATCAGAGGTCAGAGTTCTGTTCCCTCAGTATGAATCAGCATTACTTTATTTGGCATTCAGATAAATCTAAGCATTCTTTATGTTCTATTAAAAATTTTAAAGTGATCTTTTCTAAAGAAAAGGACTAAAGCTATACTACTATCAATTTGATAAAAAAAATACAATCAAATTTTACCTATAGGCTGACTTGTTTTTCTAAATCTTAAAGCTGAAGAGAATGACTTAATCTAGGTACATTTTTAAAAATGATTTCTTAAGTGAATCTCCTTTGTACTGTATGTTGTTTATTTTTTCCCATGTTAGCGAAAATTAATTGTAATATTTAATCAGGTAACTAAAGAAAAAGGAGAGAGAACTAAAGCCCAACAAATTAATTACCAGAAAAACATCTTAGAAGTGATTCTGCATTATTTCTGCCTGATCAAACACCTTTGGTCTAGAAAACATCATATATGAGCACGGTTGCCATTGTAAACTCATTCAGGCATTAAGACTGTTGATTTCCTCTCCTAATGTTTAATGCAGAAAAGCAAATGTTTCATTAGGCACTATCATTTTCCTACCTGTCTGCCCTTTGGACCTTTGCTCTTGATTAACATAATAATGAATTACGTTTATCTCTGTGTATTCACAAATACTCTCTTGGGGACAATAAAATGGCATACAGTATAATTGAGTCATCTGTTCAATCACAATTATTATTAGCTAAATACATTCAGCCTGGTGCAAGTTGACAAGAGTCTATCTTGTTCTTCGGACTCAGGGGTTAAGATGTTGTTCTGTTCCTTGCTTTAGGTTTAATTACATTCGGTTTGTCCAATGTCCTTTATATTGTGTACATCAGAGGATTCTGGAGTACATTGTTAGAGTTTTTGTGCCTTTATTTGATTCTCAAAGATAACCACAATAGGAACTAAGGTAGGATTAGTTCAAAGTGAATTTCTTTATTTTATCAATAAATAAGTGGGTCATCGAAGGACTGGTAGACTTTTCTTTCATAATAAATACTAGCATACCTTCTACCAATAAACCTGAAAGCGTGCTTAAATGAATGTTAACGAATGACATTAAATCTATGTAATAAAATTCTGTCCCGCATTAATTTCAGAGAGGAGAAGAGACCAACATATTAGAACAGAAAAAGCAAAGGATATCGCTGAGTTCACTCTGGACCATTGTTGGACTAGTGCATGGCACATCATACTGTATCGATAAAGGAAGAAGGGAAAAATGAAAGGCGACAGTGGAGATAGACCTTCAAGCCCAAATCACATTCTTCCTCTAAAAGTAGATGCCAAGATGCAAAGCAGGCAAGT
Source organism: Pteropus medius (assembly GCF_902729225.1). Taxonomy (NCBI): domain Eukaryota; kingdom Metazoa; phylum Chordata; class Mammalia; order Chiroptera; family Pteropodidae; genus Pteropus; species Pteropus medius. The sequence continues at coordinate 5,463,433 of NW_024354875.1, forward strand.
ATCAGATCTTGGGCTATGAATCAGTCAATATGAGAAACTATTAGTGACAAATGGTTCATCAGGAGATGTGATCTCATGAAGGAAGTCTGGGCAAGAGTGACACAAATCCGTTGGACCATATCTGGTTGGCCTAGAGTTTGTTTGCTGTTGTGTTTTAAAGGAGCAGGGCAAGCCCATTGCTAATTTAAAGGTAGACTCTTATACAAATGTAAACTCTTATGCAAATGTAATATGTGGCAAATGTCTTCCGTGTGAGACCTCTACCAACAAACTAATTAAAGTTGTTACTTTTTGTATGATTGGATTAGAGGAGGCTAACCTGCCTAGTAAAGAAATATGTTGATTCTCATATAGAGCAGGGCTTCTGAAAATCTCAGAACTATTCACATGATTCCTGATTAAGAGAGTAGACCCATCGCAAGACTCTTTAAAAAGTTATTTCTTAATGATAGGTCTATACATCATTTAATCAACACCCACATGTTAAGAACCTGTTGATAATCTTAAATAAGTTTAGCTAGCCTCTAACCAAAGTGTAGAGAAGGAAAAATGTTTCCTTCAACCCTCTTAGGGTTCCTGGCTGCATCTGAACATTAAACTGACTAAAACAGATTCACAGGAGAAAAGCACACAAATTTATTTAATGTAAATTTTACTTGACATGGGAGCCCTTATGAAGAAATGAAGACCTAAAGAAATGGAATAACTACTTGTTTTTATACTAGGTTGAAAAAAGAGAGGCAATTATGGCAAAGTGACTATTTAGAGAAGCTAAAAGAAGATAAGATCATTTTAACAAGGTCTGTTTGTATAAAATTCTTTCAGTCTCAATTTCTTGTCTTTGAAGATAAGAGTGTATTTTTCCCTCCCAGTCCAGGAGGGCACCTTGCACATAGGAGTCATAATCTACTGATTTAAGGAAGAAGAAAAGGTCAGAGTGTCCTTCTTGCACCTGGTATTTCTTAAGTGCCTTAAACTCAAAGTAACCAATGTGCCAAAGTGGCATGTTTAGGGATGACATGTTCTGAACTCTTCAAAAGCAATCAGCTTCTCAAATGCTTTCATTTCCACCAAATAACCTTAAAACTGGAGGAGTGTGAAATTATAATCCTAGAGAAATTATAATCCTAGAGGTGTGTGAGAAGACCTCACAATTCACCAATGTTTTCTTTGTTTCTCATTAAAAATCTATGGTAATGTTTCATCTTCTTTATAATGTATCCACTTGAATATGTAAAAACAACAAAATACTTTAGCAAAATATGATGTATTTATTCTCACTTTATAAACCCCATTCACATTTATGTGTAAAATCAGGACATTTATATCTCAGTTTCAGAGAAACCCGTTGGCCATTTCCTATCTGGCCCATTGCTGATAAAATTAGATGATTAATTAGGAGAAACGATTCATTGGACTATCTATTAAAAGGGATATGTCAGTCATTATTCCTCAGGCTTTGAGGCACTAAATGTTGTCTTACACTGATAATGTTTGGCCAAGAATATAAATATAGAGATGGATCTAGTTCAGAGGTTCATGTTTTGAGATACATGCTGCATGGTCAAATGTTAAAATAATCAGACAAATGTATAAGTTTCCTATTGCTGCTGTAACAAATGACCACAAACTTAGTACTTAAACAACACAAATTTATTTTCTTAATACTTTTGGAGTTCAGGAATCCAAACCAAGTCTCACTGGTTAAAATCAAAGTATCTTATAGGTCTTTTTAGAAGTTCTAGGGGGAGAATCTGTTTTCTTACCTTTTTTGACTTTTATAGGCTGCCCCTATTCCTTGGTTTATGGCCCCATCCTCAACCTTCAAAGCCAGCAAGGGGCAGATGGAGCCTTTCTCAGGTCCCATCACTCTGACTCTTCTGCCTCCCTCTTCTCTATTTAAGGATCCTTGTGATTACATTGTCCTCAACCAAACCATACAGAATAATCTCCTTATTTTACAGTCGGCTATTAGCAACCTTCATTCTCTCTGTAACTTCAATTCCACTTTGCTACATATTCACAGCTTCCAGAGATTCAGACACGGAAAGCCATTATTCTGCCTAGCGCCCTAAAGTTTAAGCCAATATCGCCATCAAAACTGAACACCGGAGACGATAGAGAAAATCTGATTTGATCCAAAATAACTATTATTGTGATTTATTACTAAAATGTTTTAGTCAAATTTTAAAAGTTACGTTACAGTACAAAAACACTAATGTCTTTGTTTAAAGTATTACTAGATTGGCACTTTTTCTGGAAAATGTCATATGTGACCTTAGATAAATTACATACTGGAAATTTTGAAACCATAATTAAAAGCTATTTTATTGGTTGTCATGTTAAAATAATTCTCTTAGAATTATAACTCATTCTGTTTTCTGCTATGTATTTTTATTTTTATTTTTAATTTTATTCATTAATTGTCACAAGCAAGATTTAATATTCCTGAAGACAAGAATCACCTGGAAGCTTGTTAGAAGAAAAGAGAATCTTAAGGCCGTCCTCACTGAATCAGAATCTGAATTTTTCAAAGATCTGCTGTTTTGTGAGTAGACAGAGGCATGAGAAGCTCTAATATAGCAGAGTCTCCTACTTAATGTAAACATTTATATTAGCTGTCAATGTTTTTCTGTTTACATAACTGTTTAAAGGGCCTTCATTAATGTTTTTGTGCACAAAATTAACAACTTTCATAATCACAGTTTTATATGTATAATAATAAGTAAACATTTATACTTCATATTATCGATAGAATTTTTAATCTATAAAGAAAGAAAAAGACACTCTGAGTTACATCTAGGATGCTCACCTATATTTGAAAGTGAAGATTCGGAGGTAATTACACTGGAAAACTGGATGACATTCTTTGTTCTATTACTGAGATGGGCGTGCTGACTGGATTTGAAATATCCTAAAAAATCTCGTAATGGGTGATTACACAAATTTAAGAATTACACTGAAACACACTGGGTCACACAGCCTTCCAAAGGGCAAGGCTAAAGCCGCAGCTACAGAGTGATTCTGTGCTAACGCTGAGGCTGAAACTGAACTCTGAGTGCGTGCACGTCTTAGAGTTTATTGTCCTTTTACATTGTCTTGGAAAGGACACAAATCATAATAAACAATAACAAAAGACTAATCAACATAACACCCCAGGCACTCTTTGGCTGCTTAGCTTAGAACAAATTGAATTCAATAGGAAACTTTAAAACTGTCTCTACATATTTGAGAGGCTGTTAAATGACAGGGGAATGAGAAATGTACAATGGAGTCCTAAGGGGTAAAACTGAGACCTCCGCGAAGAAGTTACAGGAAGAAGAATTTTCTCTCTCATAAGAAATAATTTTCCAACCATTCAAGAGAGCTGTCCAAAGATAAAATAGGCTGCCTTGAAGGGGGGAGGGATTCTCTTCTGCCTCGGGTGGTTAGCTTGAGGCAGAATGACCTTTTGAAATGAGCACTGCAGGGGAGATTCAAGTTTCATTCACATGATTATTAATAATAGCTAACGTTGGTTGAGCCCTCCCTAAGAGTCAAGTGCAGATTGATGCAATTTACAACCTGAACTCATTTACTCACATCACCTTAAGATGGGTGCTGCTGTTTTTTCTGTTTTAAAAAGAGGAGCAGAGATGTTAAAGGAGTTAAAATAAGTTACGCAGATAGCGATCGACAGAGGCAGAATCTGATTCCAAATCCATCAGATTATAGAGCTATCAGACACTTTGAATATAACAGGACAGATTTGGACCTATTATTTGTCCCCTCAACTGGAACAATGCTTTCCAGTAATTGTACTCAAAGGCATAGGATTACTCTAACTTTTAAGAATGACATCTTACATCTTACTGCTTCCAACTTATTTGGCTGGGCTAAATCGTTTATATTTCTCAATATAATTAATATGTACACAAAGAGAGAGAGGTCTATAGATGTAGATAAAAATATAAGAGGAGAAAGTGGGGGTGGCCCTATTAACTGCACAGTTACCAAGAGAATTAAACACATTATTGTAACGCCACTCCAGCATGTGGTTTAGAAGGAATTCAAGAAGCGTTTGTTGAATGAATGTACAAATGAATGAATTTTCCATTCTTAATAATGTATCATGGAACAGAGTTTTGATGGTAAGAAAATCATTATTTGGTCCACTATTTTTACCTTACATTTATTAAATGCCACAGAAATCTGTATCTGAGTAAAATGAGACATATTAGCTGTGTGAAGTTTTGTGATCAATTTGAGCTAGAATTAGCCCGCGATTCCCATCATCTTTAAAGTGGTCCACCTGTTACTTTAAATTACAGTCTTGGTAATGGTTTCCGTGAAGTATACATCATCTGTTAGGTCTGGTAAATGCATTCATTCTGCATTACATTAAAAAAAAAAAAAAAAAAAAAAGCATATAATAATTTCCAGTCTCTAAATTACACTTACAGATAGCAATGGAGTTTTGCCAGGTCTAAATCGTCTTTAAAAAAAAAAACAAAAAAAAAACCTACTTGGTTTCATTTAACTGCAATGAAATAATCCTCTGTATAAAAATAGGTACCTTTTGAGTTTATACATATATAATTATTAAAACAAGGAACTATTATTATCAAAAGATCAAGAGCATTTAAAATCAAATAAAAACATTTCTAATTCACTGTGGTCCAGAACAGATGGTGAGGAGAGTTGCAAATCGATCCCAGTCATTTCTTATCTTTCTGGTGCCTGGAGGCTGTAGTTGTATTTTCTGCCTCCAGTGTTTCCTCATTTTGTTCACTTATTGTCTCCAATGCCGAAAATCAAGTCCTTCCACAACCTGGCTCCAACTTTCCTTTATAATTTAATTAATATATTGTTATTATTCCTTTTAGGACCCACAGAAGTAACTTACTGTTTTTGCTACCTAATACTTAGTTATCCTTTATGTAGCCGTGGCACCATGGTTTTGCTTTTTGGGGAACCTCCCCTCCCTTTCTCTACGTGGTATTTTCTCACTTACTCCAAGCATATTCCATACAGAGCATTCAGGCTTGGTCATGGGACTTTTCTGGCCGTAGTGATTTTTTTTCCCCCGGCTTTATTGAAATATCATAGCGATTTGTGTTTTGATGACCAGTCAGAGCCTTGCGTTGCAGGAAGATGTACTATTTCTCCTGGTTCTCAACTGGCGGGTGTGATACACACTATGAATCCTGAGAGATGGGGAGCTCTAGAGATTGGGTCCTAACAATCATAAGATAACACCTGTGGAGCATTTATAATATGATAGTCACTGCTGTAAGCACTATGCACGTGTAAAAACATTGGTTCGTTGGTTGCAACATATTCCTGGTCTACTATTGAGAAACTGGTCTACTATTGAGAAAGGGGTGACAAAGGACACACGGTTATCCAAGGGTAGAACTGGGGTTTGAATCTGCGGTGTGGCTCCAGGAAGCATAACCTTAACTACTGTCTTCTCCTGCCCTCATCTTCAAGTGCCATCATTTGAGCTGAAGCCAGTGGTATTGCCATGAATTTCATTTCACTGAGCTAAAAAAAATCCCACTAAGACATTTTGAATTGAGTTTGCTATCTCTGCTGAAAAACCAGACCAGTCTCCTTGGAAACAAAAAACACATCTCATGAGTTTCAGTCTTCATATTTACTGTCTTTAGAAATATTGCATGACCTATACTCTATCTAGCTGAGTGTTTCCTACTGAAGGCACATTTCCAGCATGAAGCCTTCCTCATCCACTCTACGCGACAGGGCTGTTCCCCACTCTACACCTACCAAACCTATGTGGAAGTAGGTTATAACACTGTCCTCGACAGTGTTGAATTCTTTGTTATTTCTAATATCTATGGTATCTTTTTCTCAAATAAAATATATGCTCTTAAAGAGGTAAAGGCCAACACTATGCATTACCTTTCTCTGATCCCTCAGGATACGTCCTACAGAACTGGTACCTAAAAAATGTTTATTAGGTATCAAATTATCAGAACTAGTGCATAGTTCTTCTGATGGTGCATAGAAGAAATGGGGGTGTGCCTGAGGTGTTATGTATTGAGGCTTACCATATTTCCCTGGATATGAGGTAGAAAAGGTTATTTCAAAATGAAAATGTAATTTATAAGAAAGTAGTCTAGGGTTATTTTGGACTTGTGTTATTTATACACATTGAACGATCTTGTAATATTGCTCATCACTACATAGTTTTCATGATATCAAGAATCAATTTTCATGTCCCTCTGGTTTACTGGGCCTCATATCTACAGCATTGTTGAGAGTTCTCCATATTTGCATAATAGTTTAGAGTTTACACTATGTAAAACATATATTGTTTCATATGACCATCATGACAAACTTGTAAAGTTAGTATTGTTGATTCTTTTATATAATCAAGGAAAATTTGGTTCAAGGATAAATGGCTGCTAGTGAGTGGACAACTACCATTACAATGCAAACCTTTGATACCTATACTTGAGCTCATTATACTCTTCAATTTTATTATTTTATGGCCAATAGACTATCTGCCACAGAGCAAATGCTCAATAAATATGTATTTGTTTGACTGCCTCTTATCTTTCTTCATTATTAAAAAAATATTCATCTATGTTTATTAGAGACATCAGCCAGCCTATCTTTCTTTTTATATACAATGGAATATTACTCAGCCATAAAAATGAATAAAATTTTGCCATTTGCAACAACATGGATAGACCTATGGGGTATTAGGCTAAGTGAAATCAGTCAGAGAAAGACAAATACCATACGATTTCACTTATATGTGGAATTTGAAAAGCAAAATAAATGAACAAACAAAACAAACTCATAGATACAGGGAACAAATTGATGGTTGCCGTATTATAGGAGGGTTGGGGGGATGAGTGAAAAAGACAAAGAGAATAATAAGTGCGAATTGGCAGTTACAAAATTGTCATGGGGATGCAAAGTACAGCAAAGGGAATATAGTCAATAATATTGTAATAACTGTGTATGCTGTCAGGTGGATACTAAACAGGGTGACCAGTTTGTAAAATTATATAAATGTCTAGTCACTATGTCGTACACCTGAAACTAATATAATATTGTATGTCGACTACGACCGAAACAGAAAAAAAGAAAACAAAATGGCAAAACCATGAAAAAGGTCTTATTATAACAACTTTCATAAGGCAATGCTGGTTTAGATCCATTGGTAATGGGCAAAATGAATGTATCCGGATCGATCTCTGACGGATGAGGAAAATGTTTCTTTGATGATCCTGGAACAGAAAGTATTACCGATTCATCTTTTACTGATTAAACAATATAAACAGGGATAGAGGATTAAAAAACTGGCACTTGAGTCCCTTATTAACAGTAATATAGTTGGTGGATGGCAGATATCATCTGCAGTAAGGAGAGGTGAGCAAGCAAAAGCCGGTTAGACTGGCATGTTCTATCTACTGCTGGCTGACCTCTACGAAATATGGATGGTTTTGGGGCAAATAAGTTTACTTATGTGAGTTTACATTTTGTTTAAATGTCAGTTTATGTTAAAACCATTTTAAACCAAACAATATGGATGGGTGAATATATATAATATATATTTATTTATATGTGTGTATGTGTGTGTGTGTATACACACACACACACACACACACACACACAATATGTATATATATAGTCAATGTGCTATGTTGAATACTACAAGATACAATGAGGTGCTGTAATGAACAGACATTTTTATGCCCCCAAGGAATTCGCCATGCAGGTCATTCAGAAATGCTCTATTGTAAGCACATATATGTCCTTTTCCCTCAGCCGAATTGATGCGGATCTGAATGTATACGGACCGCAAACGCAATGAATGGAAACAAAGCTCACAGTTTGCAAACCAATTTGAAAATTAACGGCCTAAACTTACAACTTGCTCACTGAATCCCTGCTGGCTAATTTTGACTCGGAAGCATGACAAAGACAATGGCTCGTCACCATTCAGTGCTTCTAAATAGTGATGGTAATTTGAAAGCTTGGAAGGTGTAGTTTAAAGAGTGAGCTCTCTGGAAAGAGAGGAGAACCAGCACTACTGGGAATATTCGACTTGGCTGCATCTGGGTGTATTCATAAGAAATACAACTACATATATTAATTGAGTTTGAGGAACTGATAATTCAGAAGCATTTGTGACCCATAACTTTAGTATATAGGTCCAGAATTTTCTTTAAAAACAAATTTATTTACATACTACAAAAAATTAATAAGTAAAGAAGAAGAGTATTATTAATTCAGTTATTTCATTAAAAGAGAGGTTATACACTTAAACAATTTAGTATCCTTCTCTACTCCCGTCCATGAATATTTCGATTTAAATAAATCTCTCTCTGTTTCCTATAATTCCTCTTGTTTCTTTCAGTGTAACCCTTCACAGTCACAGCTGTGCACTTTCTCCTGATCTTTAATGGTTATTGATGACTGTCACTGGATTACAGCTTGCATTCTCAAAAGTAGGAGGTGGTGTGTTAATTGTCTGAAAAGATTCCAACTCCTCCACTCGGCCTGCTGTCTTTCTCTCTCTCTTGCTTTTTCTTCCTGCTAAAATGCTTTCTTTACTCTGCTTCCATAGAGCTGGCTCTATTACCAACCAGCCATTGCTGTGTACTTGTATTTTGCCAGCAAAGCTGAAAAGGCCATTCTCAGGTGGCCACAAACTGGGACAGCTTCCCAGGTTCATTTGCTTTTCCATCACAAGTTCAATCTTCCTAAATTCTACTTCAAATGGAATCCCCACCTGAGTTCTTTTTAAACTAAAGATCAGACCCAAGAACATCAAGAACAGTCACAGAAATTACATTTGTTTGAGCAGCTGTTTGGACCTGCTCTCACTATATTCAGAATCTTCTATAATCTCTTGGTCAGGCAACTACAGATTCAAATTGCTAATATTGAATTAAGCAAAAATGATACAGTGGAATGTAGAAAACATTGATTTTGCCATTCCCTGGTTATTTCCAAGGCCCTTCTTGATTAGCGCTCTATAGATTTATTGCATTTGATCTTTCAGCCTCTTTTATTTAATCATTTTGGCTGATTGTTTTCATCCATTCTGTATTAATTTAAAGACTTTATAGTACATTTGAGGTTCTAACCTCCAAGTTTGGAATGTATGCTGCATTATTTTTATTTATATTTTGTTATTTATAGTGCCAGTCAAGTGCTAACATCTTACTGCACATTCAGGGTTTGCAACTCTAATTACTTTAGTCATAGACCATTTAGATTGTCTTAATAGCAAACTCTCTAGGTCTATATGATAGAGTTGTAGTTTATTTGATATTAGTACCAAATATGTTAAGATATTTCAAGATTAACAAGGTAATATATACATAATTTTATATGCAATAAAAAGAAAAAAAAAGTTTTTAACCAAACTAGAGGAAAGTTAAATGTACGTAACAGGAATCGGAGAACCTTTCGGTCTAACCCAGGGTGAAATAGAACAGGTCTAACAGGTGCCCTGATGACCTTGCCTGTCTCTGTGTTGGGTATGCGGGCAGGCTGCACCCCCATCTAACTGGAGGCTTGGTGTAACACCCTGCAGCTTCTGCTGCAGCCCGTGCAAGTACGCAGTCTGATGAGTAGCTGCCATGGGCAGATTCTCCTCGATCTCGCTCCCACCTCACCCCACCTTAGGCCACAGCTGCAGGATCCCATGTTAGTCTGCAAAACTGCTTGGCTGTAGTTTAGCGTCAGCTTCTCGGAAGAAGAAACACCACTCGCACTGTCTCTCCTAGGGCCTCTCTGGTTCAGAGTCGTCCTGTGGGACCAGGGACATGGAGCAGACACCATGCCCATCTTGCCTTTGCTGTCTGTGTAAGTAATAAATTTTCTGAATCCACTTGGGTTTCTGGTCTCCTTTCCAGCCAAATGTAAAAGCTGCAGTAGTAATACTCTGGCTCTGTACAGACTGCATTTAACGGGAAATATCAACTGCCTTGAAGTATATGCCATTTTTAATAAATCAATATTACGTATAGAATCTTCCAATGAATTTCCAACCACTGATATCGTTAACATTTGTAGGCACCACAATATTGTAACTTCTCATTTCTGGCCCTTTTTCAATTAGTACTTCTTTCTTTTGTGCTTCTATGTAACTTCTTATTTTCTCATTTTAAATTTAATCAATAATGTAATTGTTTTTTCATATCTTTGTCTACCCAGTGAAATTAGTTATTCACACTGGAGAGAATTATTTGTTTCTATATCTCAGATTCAGCAGAGTATAATTGATTAAATGAATAAATGAATGAATGAATAATAGCAGCAGCTAATATCCATTTAACACTTCCTAAGTCCCACAAACTTTCTAAGTTATTTAATTACTTAATTATTACAATAATGCCATAAGTTTCAGTACTATTTTATAGATTAGGAAACTTAGTCATAGAAGTTTAGTCTTACCTTATATAGCCCAAGGTAAGACTGAATATCATTACGAATAAGTAAATACAATATTTTTACTAAAAAATACTAGTAAAAAATTATTCGATTTGCATTTATGTCTACATACCTCTTTAATTAAAATCTTCTATCCCTAATATCATCTTTCAATATTCCATAGAATATTCTTTTCTTAATTCATTTTTATTTTAACCCATTATCAATTTGGGCTGCTCAGATTTTGTTTTAAGTTTATAGATATAGATATAAATATAGATATAGATATAGGTTAAATATAGATATAGATATAGATGATAGAAGTAGAGATAAATATAGATAGATTTATAGATATATATTTAAGTTTCATTTGAAAGGTATCACAGGTCACAGAAATCACATGTTGGCTATTTGCAATAGAATTTAGTTAATGAAAATACCAGTATACACATGACTCAGTAGATGAAAATAAACATATATATATATATATATATACATATATATATATATATATACACCCAGTGTCAAAATAATGGAAAAAAGAGAGAAGCACTGTCTTTTTTCAGCTAGTACCCTGGAAACTTTGTTATTCTACAGCTCTAAGATCTGCTTACTGACTTTATAAAAAATTCAAGTTCAAATTATGCATCATAAGTATCAGCGAATGAGAGCCATTTTATATTCAATTGATACAATTTTTGATATTCTTTAAAATACTGAAGAACTAGATTTTGATGCACAATCTGATGAAGGTAGTATTTTGGAAAAATTATGTATGGAAGATAAATCAATATTTTCTAAAGTTGAAACATCTTTAGATGTTATGAGTAAATCAAGCCTATTTTAATGTTTTGCCACAGAAAATGTCAGTGGTGTACCTCTATAATATTGTTTTACAAAATACACCTTCTGTAGATTAAGCTATGGGAATATAATTTAAGTGCAATGTGACATAGCTCATAGCTAGGTCAACAACATAAAACAGAAAATGACTTTTCTTTTTTATTTCATATGTTTTGTGCTATTAAATAAAGAGAGGAGAAAAATGTCCCAGATTTTCAGCATTTCTTTCTGCAACTTTATGAAAGAAGCTGATGAATAACATAAATAAGTAGTATCACCTTTTAATATGTCATTACATGTATTATTACCATTACTGATTTAGATTGGAGAATTTTTTGTGTTTCTAAGGCTCCATGTTATTTTCTTATGACATTATAAGTTGGCAAACAAAAGTAATATCATTTCAGTAACACTTGGCCAATGATGACTGGAATAAACTCAGAAATCCACTTTCCCCTCCTCAACACAATTATAGAGATTATAGAGATCTTTTATTAACAAAATAAAGAATCATATCCTCAAAAAGTTTATTTCAAGTAAATTAATTTAACAATATTATTCTCTCAATTTTAATTCCTGCATTTTATATTACCACATCACTTTTATGTGTGTGTTTGTGTATTAAACCAATAAATCCAAGAATTCAGGTGTATATAAGTTTCTCTGTAAATCTTTGAAAAGATTTTCCTTTTTAGAAGCACTTCAGTCTACATCACAATTTTATATTCATATATGTTCACATCATTTTAAAATGTTACAGATGGCATGGAACAAGTTGGCATGTGTACTAAAAGAAAGAAACACTAAATTCGGGGTGGGTGTAGTTGCTGATACACATAATTTCACTCATATTGATTCTGGCTATATTGGTATAGAATACATTAGATCACACATAACGAGATTCTATGGAAAGTTTGATGCCATGATAAAGAGAGGAAACAAATCACTCTGAGAATCAATGTCCTTCACAGTAATTCCTCTGAGTAGCTGGCTGCCATTTGAATATAGTTTCAGCATTCTAAAATAAGTCCAAGGTTATCTAAAAAATATGACATGAACAGATGATTACCAGTAAGTGTTTAACTCATTCAATATGGAACGACCCACTGAGATTATGTAAATCCAACTAGCAGGTGCCATCTTGGCTTGGCATAAGACTAGGCAAAGGAATGTGTCAAATTTCTTAGGGGCTGGCAGATCACACAAGACCAAGAATGTAACTCTGCAAAAGCTCATTAATTCATTTGGATCTATGACCAGTGACTATTGCTTTTAAGTCTGAACAGGCATCTCATAAAGGTCATAGATGATCTCTGACATATCCTGTCTGGGTTTCTGATCAGGTCTGGCTATTTCCTCATCCCTGTATCCACTCTCTGATCTGTTTTAGTCTTACATTTCTTCCCTCCCTCCCTCTCTTCCTTCCATCTTTCCTTCTTTACTTCCTCCCTTTCTTCCTTCCTTCCTTCCATCTTTCCTTCCTTCCTTCTTTTCTCTCTCTCCCGCTCTCTCTCTCTCTCTCTGTCTCTCTGATATCTCTCCCTTCTCTCTCTGTCTCTCTACAATGCTCTCTGTATTCTGTCTCTCTCTCTCTGTCTCTCTCTCTCTCTCTCTGTCTCTCTCTGTCTCTCTCCATCTCTGTCTCTCTCTCTCTATATATATATATATATATATATATATATATATATATAACAACATATATAACAACAGAGATGACAGCTGATGTTTTCGTTTTGCATGCCAGACACTGTACTATACCTTTTGTGTACATTATCTCATTTAACAGATGAAGTAATTGAGACCCAGAAATCAAATCAGTTGCCAACTGTTCTCTGGCTTAGCTTCATTTTCTGATCCTAGCCCCCTGTCCTGTGATCATAACTTTCTATCCTTCTAGCTCTCTTTGTTACTCTTTCTCTTACTCATGTTCTACTCTTTTATACTTTAACCTCCATGAAAATAAAATATTTAGCCTTTTTACTTTCTCTTTAATTATGAGGCCAGTGGTTTAATGCTCTTAATATTTGAATTAGATTCTATAATCTATCTCTTTAACTATATTCTTTCCTCTATCTTCAGCTTCCTTCTCCAAGTACATCCTTTAAATACAACTTCCAATAACACAACTCATATAAATTCGAGGCATATTAAGCATATATTTATATAAGCCTAAAGTTGTATGCTTTATAGCCTAGTCCAAGATCCAAAAACCCACTACCACTGGGGCAACTTATTGACATTTTATGTTCACGGTCTCCAACCTGTATGCAGCCCACAGTAATGTTGGCAGTCCCTTTGTTTCTTCGTTTAGCTCTCTCCTCCAGTCTTCACATCAGCAATGCCAAACTTTACCCACAGTCCTCAAACTGTCAACTGTCTTCTCCCCACAAGTGTCATCTCCCCACCTCTGAAACATCTCTGTCTACTTATTCGGACTCACACACAAATGCACATAACATCTAGCCCCTGCTTTCTTCCACAGCACATCTCACTCACCCAGTACATTTGTCTCTAGTTACACTGAACTTCTTTGAGTTTCATAAACTCATTATACTTGGGTCTTCTGAGCATGTTTCTCCTTTTGTTCTAGAATAGTCTTTTCTGCAGTCTTATCCTGGGTGACTTCTACTCATCATATCAATCTTAACTTACGAATCACTTTCTCCAGGAAGATTTACTTGATACTTTAATTCTGGCTTGGGTATACAACTTATGTACTTTCCAGGCATATAAGTTCTATATGATAATTTTTAGTGCCCCCCCAAAATGATCAGTGTAAAATAAATATGTGTCGAGTGAATGAGGAGATAAATAAACAAATCATCTAGATTATCTTCCTGTTTTATCCTTGAACTTTCCATGACATTATTTTAAACATACCTACCACCTTTAATTCTTAATTCTTTCTTTTGGAAATAGAGAAGACATCATGGGAGACATGAGTTATTATCTATTGAAACATCTTAAAATATTTATCTCTGGAAAGTAAACCAATGTGAAGGCCTATATAAGAGCATCAGACATTTGTCAATGATTTTGCAATACTTGCCAAATAAGGTGTTTGAATTATCAATCCAGATCTTGGTGGATGAGCCTATCATTGTAATGCCATACATAGCAGAGGCAGAGCACTGTGAAGAATGGGGGCATGTATATATCTTTGATAAAGCTAGGGCGCATGCCAGAATCTTTTGTTCTATGGCAAGACTCTTAAAACTACTGCAATAGCACTGTAAATATACCCAAATTTATCTATGATGTTACTTAATGTGGTAGTTTTCAGTTAAAACTTATCTATACCCAAAAAAACTCATCTATACCCAGTAAAGTTGAATATTCACGACTAACCAATAGAGTTTTGACACACCTACTATGTACTCATTACTGGGCTGGGTAGAGTAAAGGATTCAGGAGACACAAACTAAGATACATGATAGGCTTGCTATTAATAACATAGTCAAGACCTTAATAGGTACACATGAAATAGACCAATCGTGTTGTTCTAAGCTGCATTTCAACCATATATATGTATTTCAACCATATATATGTTCTATATTAGTTCAGGGAGAAAGAAAAATCATTACCATAGTTTTGTCTGTGACTATCGGATTAATATTCTCATTCATGAATTACTTATAGAAAGAAAGCAGAGATGATGCAATGGTTAAAAGCAGGCTTTGGAGTAAGACGGGTCTAGGTTTGATGTGATTTCTGAAACTTATTAGTTCTTCAGCATTGGGTACCTTACTTAACCTCTCTAAGCCTCATCTGAAAGGTCTACTAAATCTGCTGATATATGAATGAAGCACATGGCCCAGTGTGTGCATCCAGTGAAGAAGACCTCATTTAGATTTGCAGCTATGTTGATTAGAGTTTATTTGGCATGACAGAAAAGTTTCTTTCTTTTCTGAGAAAAGTCCAAAAGATTACCATGCAATATTAATTTTATTCTGTTTAGCAAAATGATGACACAAGTATGATCTACGTGCAGTGCATTCTGAGAGTAGAGAACCAAACATCGCCAGGTACTGGGACCAGATGTAGTGGTTCTTACTGGTAGACAGGGACAACCTGGCTGCCATTTACCTCACACTGACACAAACCTATCCAAAAACTCAGGCACACTGATGTTTCATACCGCCTCTTATCTTTAGTTGATTAGAACACGAAGGAGCAGGAAATTTCTTTTACACTTGTCAAATACTGAGTCCTCCATAAACAAAACCAATTTTATTATCACCGTTAAGCTATTCCAAGTGGCTTTGGAGGAGGATGTGTGAAGTGCCCAGGCTCCAGCTCAGCATATCACCTTTTTAAAAGTCACAGATGCTTGCTTTTAGAAGCTAGGCACCAAATAACAAGATTATTCTAATTTATATTCCTTGGGTGCAATATAGTTTGCTGAATTCTATTTTCCATTTCATAGCTCAGCTCATCTTTTCCTTTGCAGAGCCTGTTCCATGTTGATAATTCTTTAGGGTACCTTCTGTGGTTACTCAAGCCATCTTGCCCCACAGGTATCTGCTCCTCACCCAAAGAGCAGACCCCAGCTGAAGGGATAAGGCCCTGATGTGTCAGAAGTTCACAGAAGGAGAGGCTTTTAAGTAGAGATAAGATGGAGCAAGACAATGGTGTGAGAGAGAGGACGAAGAATGCATGAGAAGCAGGCAGAATTCGATCTGAGAACTGGAATATTGGAAAAGAAAACTCTGACATCTTTTATGCTTATAAAAGGCAGAGGCAGAAAAAGATGTGTATAGAGGCCAGCAAGCTTATTTTATGGATTTATTGATTTTTACTATATGGAGGGAAACCATCAGACTTATGTTAGAAAGTTGGGTTTGGGCCAGGTTATGAATGATTTATAAGTTAAGTTGTACCCCCAGCAACACCAAAAAATTAAAAAATAGGAAAAATTCACGTGTTGCAGTCCTAATTCCCAGTATCTCAGAATATGACCGTATCTGGAAATAGAGTCATCGCAGATGTAATCAGTTAAGAAGAGGTCATACTGAAGGAGGAAAGGTCCTCCTCCAACATGACTGGAGTCCTTATAAAAGGGGAATGTTTGGACACAGACACGCGCAGGGGAGAACACCATGTGAAGATGAAGACAAAGATTGGGGTGATATATCTACCAGTCGAGAAACGCCAAAGATGCCAGCAAACCACAGGCTGTTTCTTGTAGCCCTCAGAAGAAATCACCCCCGCCGAAATCTTGACCTTGGACTTCCAGCCTCCAGAACTGTGATGCAATACATTTCTGTTGTTTAAGCTGCTGTCAGTTTGCTGTACTTTGTGACAGCCCTAGCAAACAAATATATTTTGACCGTTGGACTAAGAATTGTTTGCCCTTTATTTTATATGCAAAAGGAAAGCACAGAAGATGTCAGGGAAGAGACCTGATCTGACCGATTAATTTGACCATTGCATGTTCAATCGACTAAACGATGTGCGTGGAGCTAGAGACAGGGGGTCCAGTAAGAAGTCCACAGCTCAGTTGCAAGTCACAGAGCCTGGCATCTAGTAAGAGATCAATAAATAATTATATCTCACATTTATGAGTTTGTCATATCTGGCACATTGCATGCATCACCTTAGTGAATTCTTGCAACCATCCCTTGAGGGAGGTGGTGTCAGTATCTCTGTTTTACAAATAAGTAAGCCGATGCTCAAACAGAGTAAGTGGTGGAGCCAAACATTAAATCCAGATCTGTCTATTTCCAGGGTCCAAGTTATTTACCTCTATGATATATGTTTAATAACTGAATAAGTGTGTGTGTGTGTGTGTGTGTGTGTGTGTGTATCTAGCTTGGGTTTGTATGCATGTGCACAAGTATGGCTGAGAAATGAGGCCAGGAAGGGTAACTACATAATATAAATCATCCCTGTAAGTTATTGAAGTGGATACTTTACAAGGAAATTAATTAGTAAAAGGAATATCAACATGTAGAAAATTCATAAGCATTTTAATTACTAGCAATGGTACACAATTTATTCTGCTAAAAGAAAACTCAGTCAAGAAGCAAATTGTAGTTATGGGCATAAGATTTGACTATTTGACCAGTCAAGTCAAATTAAGAAATTAAGCCCATTTAACTTCCACATTAACTACTACTTTTGAAGACTTTGACTAATATGTAACACATCGTCTAACTCTTAGGAGTGTTCGTTTTAATTTATCCTCATTTGTAGTTATAATACATGTACAGGTGACATATTTTGTATCTCTTTACATAGGTCACTTTCCCTTTCTTACATAACCCTTTATCATGGAATACATGGATTAAAATAAAACAATATCTTCATTTTGTTATATTTTTCCATAGTTTACTTTTAATGCTTATTTGATTACTGAAGATATTTCAGGGTACATAATAACTCTCTGGGATATTAATTTAGAAGTGTCATCAAAAAAAGAAAACAAAAAAATTATATATATAAAAGGCTAGTAAAAAAAAAAGTCACAAATTATGGCACTCGGATGCAGGAGGAGCAGTATAGTGAGATAAAAGAAACTTTTCATGTCCCGGGACACTTTTCAGCCTTGTCTCAGAGAGCATTCGCAGCCAGTTGTATGATAGCCCCTGAGAACAACAGTATTCTGCTGGAAGAGGGTTGATTCAGTGTCGATGTCTGGCACAGATAAGCAAGTCTGATCATATCAGAGGGGTTTCAAGTTGCTTCTAATCATATCAGTACCTGTTTTCTACATGCACACACACACACACACACACACATGCATTCATAAAACAGTGTTTTGATTTACTTAAACATATCAAAATATGTCAAATTATAACATATAACCTTGTGCCACCTACAACAGTGACACCATCTATATATTTCTCTATTAGGAAATAACATGATATATAGTCTTCAGAGGAGAAAGTTTACAGAGAAAATTCATTATCAAGAAATACCAGCTAGTTTCATAGAGCATCTCCAAGTTCATGTTATTCATCCCAATGCCTGTTATTAATGCAGGCATGGAACAGACAATCAATCAGTAACAGCTGAATGCATGAACACTTTCAAAATAAAGGAATTGCTTCTCGCATCATGAAAACTTAGAGCATTCTTTTTTTTTTTTCAAATTTCTCCTTTTAATTGCAAAAATATCACACTTTCTAACTCAAAGAACAATCCCTCACCCTTGCCCTTAAATGCTTAGAGTTCTGCTAGAATTCTAAGAAAAAAAATAAGTTTATTCCCCTGATTTTTGTGTAGAAAGACTGGTGCTACCATGGCTGTTGGCTGATAGAAATTCCTAAATAGCTTTCAACCCCCCTAGGAAGCTGATGTAGCAGAGGGCAGGATGGCAGCTGTCCCCGAGAGGCCACTCAAATTGCTCCCAATCCCACCCCTTGCAGCATCCTCACTGGGTACTCAGTTGTCTTTATGCAGCATCCTTTACATCATAGTAGAAAGACCTTGTCATGTCCTCCCTGATTCTCCTAAAGGTAAGACAAAGAGCACGTCCCTTCAAAATTCACACAAACACTCCCTTATTACTGAGCATGAGAAACTAACAGGCAGTCAGATGACAGTCATCTTTTTATGAAAATATATTGATAATTATAGAGATACATGCTATCCCCATTCATTCTATTCACAGACAGTTCTACATCCTGTAAATACTGATCTTTGCAAAATACAGCTTAATGAAACAGCTGACATTTTATGACTTAAATTGCTTGATTATAACAATTTTTTAAATCATTTATTCGGGACCATTTGAAAAAAAACATTCGAAGGCTATTAAATCACTTAGTTTTGGGACTTTCTTACTTGACTTTTACGGAACAAACTAAAATGTATACACATATGCCATTTAATATAACATTTGGTATAAAATTTAAAAATATTTTTTAATTTGCTCTAAAAATATTTGGTTATACATTTCTTGTTTAATTTATAATTGGCTATAATTTTTTTAGCAAATGTGCATATTCTACAATTTTGGCAAAGGGAGGAAATCCAACGTAAATATTGTTTTCAAAAGAAATGGCTTTTTATAAACACTGAATTAAAAAATTAATGAATTTGGTCTAATTACAGATCATAGATACATTATTATACATACATTAAATTATATTTTGTATTTTTTGGTATTTTGGAGTCAATAAACTTTTTCCATTTTCAAATATTCTTTAGACCTTGAGAAGCTTGTATGTCCAAAGCACTGCATATATATCATCCCTAGAAAATGGCATTGGCAGAGACGTCAAGGTTCTCAAATTTCATTTTTTTGTCCAGTTCAAAACTACATTTTTCAATGTTCCTTGCAGCTAGCTGTGGTCATGTGACTAGGTCATGGCTGGGATGAGATGGAGCAGAGATGAATCTTAGATCACAGAAGAGAATATGCATGGAGAAGATAGATAAGCAAACACACAAAACCAATGAAGGAGTCTAGATTCAAAACACAGAGGAGATGCCATGTCAAACCTGGACCGTTTCTGCTTGGACTGTTGCAGAGGGAGTAAGTAATGGAAAAAGCCTTTCACCTTACTTAAATCAAGGTTATTTTGCCTTGCAACAAAAATTGAACTGGTATCCTAAGTAGGATATTGTAAGATGCAGGGCTGAAACAAAGCTGGCTTCAGCTCTCAAAAAGATGGCTTGGTGGGGAAGATACATAGAGATGTAGACATAGATGTAGATATATAGATGTTTTAACATACGTAGCAAGATGATTTTATTTATGTTACCTTTTTTTCACTGACCAAATCTGAATATACATGTATAACACCTCAAAGTGTTTATACAAAAGCAATAATCGGTCTCTGCAGTGAAGACCTTAAAAAAATATCATTATAAATTCTATGGCCTTACATATACATTTGCAATATATATCTTAAAAACATAGTTTATTAATTCTATATTTTATAAATATCAGACTTCACTCGCTGATGGAAACTTTTGGTCAGCCCTTCTTATTTTTGGCTCTTCCACCTTTTTGTTTTCTCAGTAGATGCAACATGGCCCTGCTTGTCTTATAAGTGGGCTTCTTAATGCATAAATGCATTTGCAAATGAGTTCCCAGAACATGCTAATGACATTTTGTTCTGGATCATTTCCAAAATGGTTGCAAGCAAACGAGCTCATTTAAGAGGGGAAAGGGAATGGGGAGGGAGAGATTGAGAGAGAGAGAGAGAGAGACAGAGACAGAGACAGAGACAGAGACACAGAGACAAAGAGACACAGAGAGAGACAGAGACAGAGAGAGTTTGGAAGCAGACAATTATCCAATGGCTGTTAACTAAAAACATTTGCACATAAGCATGATTACTTGCGAAATAGCACTGGAGTCCAATTGACTGGCATTGGAAATTGAAAATTGACTCCTTCAAGTTCAAAAGCTTTACCGCAAATCACAAGGTTCATTAATTACCCTACAGAGGATCTTGGTAGTTGCCTCTCTGTAAAATCTGCTGCCTTTATATATTTGAGGCTTAACTAGAGAGGCAGGGTCAAGAGTACAATGTTTGTTGATGTAATTTGGTTCTTCAATGGCAGTAGCATATGGAGAGCATGTAACTATGTTGTGTTTAATCCAAGCAGATTAAAATACCAGTCTGGGATTTGAAATAACTTTTGAAAAAGATGGAGCCATCTTATTTTTGTCACTACGTTCAAGAGAGAGAATTGATATGTGTAACATGGTCTAAAATTTTTGTTTTGTTTTGTTTTGTATGCTCCATTTTTCTATTTGTGCCTGTATTTATCTCTGTTTTGGGTTTTAATCAAATGAATAAACTACTTTCTACTTACTAGATAATATTGATCCTATTAAAATAATGGCTAAGCAAATAATTAAATTGAAGAAGAAAATCTAACTAATTTGTGCACATTTCAATCATTTATACTATTGAAATTTCTGATTCTTTGTCAATCTTCGGAAAGGCTGTATGTTATTCATATTCTAAGACACTCAAAGAAAAATTAATAAGCTGCTGAACATTGCAAAACATTTATTTTCCAGTCATGGAGATTTCAATAGAAAGGATTATTTTGAAACAATCTAAGATGGTAAATAAATCTTTTAACCATTGAGAAAATAAAAGAGAAAGGGAGAGCAGGTTGAGGGAAGAAAGACTGAGAGAGAAGATGAGTGAGCAGATCTAAAGAGAGCAGAGAATTGCAGGAGTCAGAATAACCCGGAGTTTATCAGTTTACGCTGACACATTTCCTTGGCAAAGGCTGCTGACTGTAGGCAAAGTCACATGGCTGGGAGGCTGGTGTGTGTCTGCTTAAGAGCCCATGAAGCTTTTTGCCTCTAGACTAGTATGTGCATCATGTGATGCTGGGGTTGCCATGGTAAGTACATAGTGTGCAACTGAGCTTTTTTTTTTCCCCTTATATGCTGCTCTAGCATAGATGCACCAGAATTCAAATTAATACTATAAGAAAATCAATGGAAGAAGAAGCTTTATGGGCTTTGGTTAAATATTCAGCACTTATGTTAGATTCTGTAAGCAAAAGTGTTACATCCATTTATTATTTTTTCTCAAATATGAAGTTTGTCTTAAAATCATCAATAGATCGTCAGCATACAATTTAAAAATATATCAACCATAGTTTCATTGTTTCATCATTCGCTATGTTGAGGCTTATAGAGAAGTTTTTAGCTACCTGATTTTTTTTTAATCTCTGAAGAAAATGATTCTTTTTGTTGTTCTTCAAAATATCACAGGCATTGCAAAAAATTGCAGGAGTGTTGAACTTTTTAAAAATCGAAAGACGTCATGATGGATTTGACGTAAAAGCTTCTTTGAGAATTATATCATGGGTTTGTAGCCCTCGTGGCACTTTCTGAGTGCTCAGAGGTCCTACAGTGTCACAATGCGGAAAGCAAGCTTAGCATTCCATTAGTAATTTGAAATCCTGCTGGAGTGGTCCAAGTAGACCTGCCAGATCTACTTGACTCAAGCAGCAGCAACTGATGAGTGAGCCATTCTTACCCCTAAATCCCACCCCCAAAGTAATGCTTTATTTCTCTCTCCTTATTCTCTTCTGTATCAGAACCGTTCTTTGAATTCAGATACTATCACCTGAGCTCTACCACAACTCTGCCACTTGCTATGTGACCTTGACAAACTTCTTAAAGTCTCTAAGACTCTGCTTCTCCACCTATGAAATGGAGTCAATGATAGACTCTACCCTGTGGAATTATCATCTTAATTAAATAGACAGAGGATGTAAAAATGCACAGGATCTGATATGAGATGCTCTCGTGATCTCTGTATAATTATTTACATCTTTCATATATCATGCACATTCTTGAAAACTAAGTATCCTAGAACTTCAAAAATTCCCCCTAAATTCTCTGAAGTTTTATTTTTCGTCTGGATTAATAATCCAGCTAGAGCAGTCAAAAGCAAGTATCATTTTAAAGCTCAGTTTCCTGATGCTTTTTCAAATAACATGTTTTGGGAGCGCAGATTATCATTGAAATTCTCTGTAGAAGAACTGGCCTTGTTGGCGGCAATTAGGTCAACAAAACCAACAGGTAGACTAGCCAGGCTTGGACAACTGTGGCCTGTAGGCCAAACCTGGCCCTCCACCTGTTGTTATAATGATGTTTATTGGAACAGTCATGCTCATTAGCTTAGGTATTGTGGAGGGTGATTTCACACGCAACAGCAGAGTTAAGTAGTCTCCACAAAGATTTTATGGTCTGCAGAGCCTAAAATAATCACCATCTGAAAACATTTGCTGACCCCTGGACTAGAGGGTATTTGAATAGGAAAGCACAGATAGAGGGAGAAGGTTTTTAAAAAGCAGTGCTGTGAAATAATGCTCAGAACTCCAATCCCAGCCATGTTTTCAAACTCCAGCATGATACCTGTATTAAGAAGGAACCCAGTCTAACAGGGAAGAGAGAGGAGTAGTCACTGTGGTCAGGGGGAAAAAAAAATCAAAATGTAAAACTATAAATGATCATGAACTTCACTTTCTTTACTTCCCAAGGAAGAAGAACATGGTTGCTAAGGCAGCCCGGGAGCTGCTTTCTCCTGCAGAGTTCAGGTATCGCTCAAAGACTGGAGGAGAGAAAATCAGCCTCTCTTGCCTCCCCAACAACCCCCGCCCCAATCCAGAAAAGTTACCTTAATTTACACAATAAATAGTTTAGCCAGAGAGGGGAGGGGAGAGAAATGATCTTGAGTTGCCCAGTATTGAATCTATTAGAAGTTTATAGATGAAAAAGAGAGTCATTGCGCTGAGTTTTCTAAATGAAACGACCCTTTGGCTACTCTTTAGGAGACTCAATCAAAGGTCTGAATCACTTTACAAAAATCCCAAGTTGTTAAACTCTCATTTGTTGGAATGAGATTCTTTGCCAGAGTCTGACCATTATTCGGCTCAGTTTTAATTTTACATATGGAAATCGCTACAGAAGATGCATTAAATGCACATAATAGAATTACAGAGAGTGCTATGAGAGCAAATTATGTAGAATGGCCACTAATGTCTGTGAAGACCACAAAAGCTTTCTGGAGAGATACTGTCTGAGCTGAGTCCTGAAGGATTCACAGGGATCTGTCCAAGACACAGGCTCACAAATGGTGGGAAGTAGTACACAAGTGTGAGCAGAGGCTGAACTTGTGGGAACCACACATTTTCTATGGCTGGAGAGTAGTGACGCTTATAGAAATATTTATATTCCATTTAACTTTCACAATCATCTGACAAAATGGGCATATGACTGCGATTTTCATAGATGAGGAAATTGAGATTCTTTGAGGATAATACGCTTGACTAAAAACACACAGTTTGATGGAGTGTTATTATTTGTATCTCATTTGGTATTGTATTAAAAAATGACCCATTTGTTGACAATGTCCTAGATGTTAAATACTAAATGGTGATTATCTGAGTAACACTCAAAATTTAGCCAATCTGAATGATCCTTAACATTCATCCATCTGTTTGGAGTTTTATGAAGAAAATCTTAAGACGAAAGGCAATTTTTTTCTGTTCAGAGAGCTTTAGTAGGTTTTTTAACTTTTCATTTATCTTATTCAAAGTTTCCACATTTTACGGCCCAACAGTTTTCTATGTCTAACAAAAATCTAAACTAAATAAGATAATATAGGTCAGTTATACCAGGAAACTAGTCTTACTTTTCTTTCTAAATCCAGCAACAATTGACTATATGACTTCAGGAAGCCCACTTTCTTTTTGGCTGCTATTATATATTAATCTAAATCTGAGAAAAATTGTAAAATAGGGGTTTGTTACCAGCCCACTGCCAATCCTTTCAACTCACAATCTCTTTGCACCTTCTATACCCCCTTAAAAGAGTATGGCTCTTTCACTTATTATCAGGAATGGATTTAATAAATCATTGAGATTAAGGCAAAACTAATACTGATATAACAATGCTAATATGCTGCCTCTCCATTTGCCTTATAAAGACTGAACCACTATGCAAGCAAAAAGAATAATTTTATACTTTTGAGATTTCTGACATTGGTTATATCGAAGGAGATATTTTCACAGAGCGAGGGAGGGTTAAATTATAATCCCCCAAAATTAACCACTTTCTATTAATTTATGAATAAGGTCTCACAATAATAATCGATCATTCAATAAATCATTCAAATATATTTATTGAGCATCTACTTTTTTAGGTGCTTTAATGCTGGCAGTGAGCAAAGCAAAGCCTTTGCCCTCATTTCAGTGAATGAGTTAACACTCGGTGCTTATGAGGTCTGTTTCAAGGCCTCAGTGCCCAATGTCATTGATTTCTTATAACATCTTAAGCTGTAGGTACTATTATCATCGCCACCACTTTATCATGAAGAAAACCACAACCCAGAGAGTTTGAGTAATTTATGATTGCGCAGTCAGAAAGAGTTAGGGACAAAATTTGGTCTGGAAGGAAGTCTGACACCATAGATCACACTTGCTATGTAATACTACGTGTACAGATGAAAATACTTAATACTTAGGGGAAAAAAAGAAAACAAAAGATAAGTATAACAGGAAACTAACTTTCTGGAGGACGTTACCATTTTCTTTTGATTTTAATTATTAAGAATTAATTCCTCAGAAACTACATCTTTATTTTTTTCTTTATCTGAATGTGACCCATGGTGACAAATTTAAACTTGAGTTTAGACTTCAATATCCACCCCCATTCTATCGCTCTCTCTCACACACACATACATTAATAATTCTATTTTTTCCTAAACCGGTCATCAAACTGAGAATTAAACATTTCTATAATCTGTATATTAAACTAGTCCAATTTTATTATTAAAAAAGATTTGCCTATGAAATTATCTTTATTAAAGTGCCTGCTAAAATCTATCATACTACGACTCTTACTGGTTATATAAAATCTGAAAGTAAAGCAAATCTAAAAATCCAAACACTTGTTTCTGTTTAAACTATTCTCCACACAACTGAGTAGGTGTCATCCTACAACAGGGCACAAGATGTGAATTCTTAAATGTATTACATAGATTTCTGTTAAAAAAAAAAAGTCCATTTTCTCTGACCTCGGTAGCTAAGCAAGGTCAGACCTGGTTAGTACTTGGATGGGAGACCACCTAGGAAGACCAGGTGCTTAGGCGTTTAAAAAAAAAGTCCATTTTCAGACAGAAACTTGACAATAGAGAGCCCTTTTAAATTTTCTTCTTCACTTTAAGTTTTCCATTCCAAGCGTGTGTCAAGAATTTAATTGCAGCATGAAATTAACCAGTTATAAAATACTGTACTTGTGCCCTCACTTTCTAAGGCAGAATGAACTAAATAATTTGCTTAATGGCCTCTAATATGAGGCCTCACTTTAATAACCAAAGTGCCCTGACTTGTTGGGTAAATTCCCGGTGAGAAATACTGTGTGTGTGTGTGTGTGTGTGTGTGTTTTATCAAAACATCAATGGATCAAACACATACACACACACACACACACACACTCACACAAAGGGCAGATGACTTTAACTTTTGTATGGAAGCCTGTGCTGCCTTCTCCTATAGCTGTGGTAGAACCATGCCTCACTGATGTCTTAGCGAGAGAGGACATGGCTGCTCCAGAGACATTAACTTGCCAGCACCTGATAGGTGTCTTTCAAATTAATCAGACATCCTATTTATATACTTTCTGTAAAAGTTCTTCAGCATTAATTTGTATTATTCAAATCTGTAGGCAAAGCAAATAATTCCACAAATAATAGAGCCCATATATATATATACTCAAATTAATTAATCAAATCAAATTAATTTGATTAACTTGAACTTATGAAAGTTCTCTTTCTTAAAAAAAAAAAAAACGAAAAACAAAAAACAAACCTATTTCTATCGTCGAGGTTGCCAAAAGTTTGGCTTCTAGAAAAGCAATGTTACTGTAGCAAGTGTTGGTTGAGACGCACAGCTTTTAGTGTGATAGAGGTAGTTTCAAATTGTTTTTAGTTTACTTTGTAAAACTGCGAGGGTTCTCATGATTATTCTTAACGAGCATTTGCCAACTAACGTGTACATTCAGAGCCTGAAGAAGAAACAAAGCCTGGCCTTTTAGTGACCTGGTGAAGATTTCCTTGACCTCCACTCTCCCTTTCAGTTTTCTCCTTACGTTATGTCTAATTTATTTCCACTTAATGCTGTGGTTTTCGGAGAACTAAGTCCTGATCACGTTAAAAAATCTGCAATAGAAATACCATAAGTGCATTGGTCATCAGTGTAATTATTTATAGCTCTCAGTCTAAACTATAGAAGTCAAACCTAAGGGCTTTAGAATTCCGTCAAATTATAATTTCCTCTTTTTGGCTTTATTTTATATTTATCCTATAATTTCCTCTTTTTTGGCTTTATTTTATATTTATTCTATGACCCCAATAAAATAATGGTAGAGTGTTACTCTGGGATTCTAAGTCTCAAAAAACATTCAACAACTCTAAAAATCCTTATGCTAATTTAGAAGTCATATACAATGAAAGACTCTTCCTACAGTATGTATGTGTGTGTGTGTGTGTGTATATATATATATATGTATATATATATATACACACTCTATTATTTGCGTAACTATTTGCTTTGACCACAGATTTGATTGATACAAATTAATGCTGAAGAACTTTTACAGAAAGTATATAAATAGGATGTTTGATTAATTTGAAACCGTTACACCTAAGAAGAAAAATGGTTTAATGAAAACTCACATTAATTCATTGTCCTACTATTTTTCCTATACAAAATAACATTTAATACAAAATAAAATCTTCTTAGGTCATTTTTTTTTCAATCTACTTTAAAGAATTTGAAAGGAGTGAGGGAAACTCCTTTTTTCTCTGAAGTTCAGACATGATTATAAACAAAAATTAAAAGAGATATATCACGTCTAATCTTAAATACATGACATTGCATTTCATCAAGTATCTTAGAAACTGTATTATTCCCATGAGGAATAAAATGTCTCCAAAAATTCACCTTAGACAATTTTATGAAAAGATCATTCACTTCTATCATTGATAATATCTTCATGATTCATGTAGTAAAAAGACGAGTTTTTTATTAACTAAATTCACTGTTCTTGGATTTGAAAGTACTGAGTGTTTCCACTACATATTACTCCTTGTCTGCCAGAATAGGCTGCATCCTTATCAGAAACTAACAAGAGCTGCCAATTGGCACATGGAGATAGTATTATTGCATCGAGCTGATCATTCTGAGACTGTTCATTAAAACAAGGTTTTACCTGTGTGACATAACATGCATGCATTATTAAACCACGTCTTTAAAAAATAAACATGCATACGTTTATCTAGGAGAAGATTCAAACCATGATATGAAGGATTTCTCCATTCCTCCACATGTTCACTGAGGCCATTTCATTTTGTTCCCAGGTTATTTTTCAGGTTATTGTTCCTACAATAGTTCATACATGTCGTCCAGCCTCTACTGAGCTTCTCATTCAACTCTGGGGTGACAGAGGTCATTCCCTTTTCATGTTAACTAAATCACAGTCTGTCTCGAACCAAGATTGTCAATTGTGCTAAATTAAAGATAGAGGTTCTTAGCTGAAGGCAACACACACAGGGGAGTGTGTTGACACCGTTAAGCTGACTTCTTTTTAGAATTCTAAGTCACATTGAAATGGAAAGGCTTGGGCAGATAGGGTCACTGCATTAATGATAAACCCACATGCGGCATTCCCTCCTAATACCCAATACCATCCTAATCTTTCATTCTTCCACTTTAATGTAATCATAGAACAGCACAGGCTTAGTGTTTCTACCTCATTTCAAAATGCTCTCTTACATGCACCATATGTCCTTGGAGACTTTTAATCTTGTAAGAAGTGATAGAATACTTTCCCTTCTACTCTAGGTTCAAAAACAGGTGCTTTTATTTTCACGACACGTGTGACACCTATGGATTTCCTTCGAAAAATCACATGGTGTCAACTTGAACCAAAGAGTTTCACAAGGGCATGTTAGTATATCTTGACTTTTAAAAGTACATGTTTGTAATAATGAACGCTTCTGACAGCTAGCCATGAGGAAGAATATCAGTCATGGTATCCATCATTAAATAGAATGTTCATAGGTAGAAATGAGACTAAAATGCCGTAATTAAAATATTCACACAAGAGTTTGTTACTGTTTTCCATTCCTTATTATCTCCCCTGTCTGGTGCCTATTTCCCTTGATAAATATCTCTATGCTACAGTGATGCTCTCATTTGATTTTGTGAGTTCCGTATTGATTACTTTTCTGGTTGTACTTTCAGCTGACACTTTAGACAATGATGCTTACTTGAATTACTCTCTACCAGTTCGTTTTTGGGAGATTAGTTCACAGCGTCCTGTCTATTACTTATCTCTCCAGTTATCTACCCTTTTTTTGCTGTTTGTGGTGGTAGTTATTCAAACAGACACCATTCCTCTCCTTCACCTGTTTAGTCCAGTCTAACCCTGTGAAAAAAATTTGTCATGAGTCAGGGGAGATTCAGAATGGCATGTATTATTGGTATTGTGATTTGAGTGGCAGCCAACCAACACTTAGGGAACAATTTATCTACCTGAATTGGACTAGACATCACTAATGCACATGGCAGATTGATGGTACAGCTTTAGTGGACGTATTCCTTATTAATGAGATTCAGTATGATTTGCTAAAAAGGCTTTTACTGCGCAATCCTTTTCTAGGAGAAATTCCCCTCCCCCACCATTTAATCTGTTGAACCATGTACCATGTTTTGAAAATGTGTTTCTCTTCTCTATTTTTATTTGAAATGCCTAGGCTTTTTAAATAATTGTGCACAAATTGAACAGAGCACACACACACACACACCACACCAGACCAGATTGAATTGTATCACAAAAGACAGGAACTAAAGAAAGGAATTAAAACCCTAAACTGTTAAGAAGAGAAACTAATAAAATTATATGGAAAAGAAGAACGAATCTAAGAATAAAATTTTATATCTGAAAGAACTAATTTCTGGAAATGAAACTGTCTATCTTGACGGGGTTTATAAAACACATGGGATTTCTTCCTAAATGAGACATGTTATTTGTATTGATCTGCTGGCAGTCGGAGGTTTGAGGGCTTCAAACAAGACTCAGTAAAAATCTGGAGAAAAGTCACAAACTACCCATCTCTTAACCCTTTGTTTCATTATCCCAAGGCCTGAGGGCAGAAAAGAATAATTTGCATTGATTACAATGAGTTTTTTCTGAAATACTCTAATATAACTTAAGGGTAAATTATTTTAGATTCTAGTCTTTCTTCAATCAAATATTCCCTACTAGATAATTTTTAAAAAAATTTATAACAGTGTATTTGAATCAAGTTGATGACATAGACTGGGGAGCCACGTCTCAAATGCTCTCCCTACTATATACTTTCATACCTGGTATGGAAGGAGGCATCCCCCTTCTCCTGAGAGAAAATCCACATGTACTCTAATGACTATAAAGATATTTCCTCATTTTCTTTGAATTTCTTCATTACTGTTTTTTTTGTAAATCACAAAATGTCGTCTCTTCCTCAAATAAAATAAAATATTAGCTTTCAATGACTATTTTCTTTAAAAGTATCTCTACTATAAGTTGTTTGATGAGTGATTTCTAGTCCTGTCTTGTCGCTTATCGTCAAAACAAATATCATTTCAGTGGTATATTATTACAGGCATCTGAGCAATTTTTAAAGTTACATGTAACAACCCAACAACAAGCATCCTAGGAGGTTAAGAATCCCTCTAGGAAAATTCTTGAAGGCTCAAGTTTCTCTATGCAATTCTCGTTCCATTTGAAAAAGATCCGAATAGGTCAGAGTTACAATTACTGCATTAGGCGGTGTGCAAGAAAGAAGTGCTTTTTACGGTGCTAAGGGCAGTCAGAATCTATTGTGGGCCAAGCCTCCCCCAACATCTTCAAACCAATACAAAGCTGAAACCTCTAAGTAGCATTTACACTGCCATGTCGAACACACATTGCTCTCCAGAAGAGAAATCAAAGCACAAAGCATTTTTTCTTTAAAAACCCATTTTAGATTGTTAGCTCTTACAGATATAGTCATTTTATCTTCATGATTCATTATTTCTTTCTCTGTTTAATTTTAGCTTAAACATTATAGCAGTTTCACAGAAAGTATGCATTTCCACGAAAAGAGTAAAAATTTAGCAGCTTATATGCCAAGAGGGAAAACTTTCAAGGGAGTTCACTGAAAATATCTGGAAATTCATTATTGAACTGCATTTGAAATATCACGTGCTTTGCCAATTTATCTCCTTTTCCCTTGGGAAACTCAATGTCAATGCACAGAGTGAGTTGATGCGATCTGAACTGACAAATGTTTCAAAACCTACTATGCACAAGAGACCA
Source organism: Pteropus medius (assembly GCF_902729225.1). Taxonomy (NCBI): domain Eukaryota; kingdom Metazoa; phylum Chordata; class Mammalia; order Chiroptera; family Pteropodidae; genus Pteropus; species Pteropus medius. Next base: position 5,494,514 of record NW_024354875.1, read on the forward strand.
TTTCTCTGCTCTTGGAAGCCGGTTTAATAATTAAGACGAAAACTACCAATGATTGCATCGTTTCCAATCTATTCGTATGCCAAAATTCTCTCAGCCCTCATGCAATTTTAACTATTTCATCCGAAATAACAAAAATATGTGTACATGGAGAAGATGAAACAAAATGATAAAGCAAGGAATACACACTTGGGGGAGATACGTGTGTCATTTGCAAATGCTCAAAGCAAACAATCCTATTTCTTTCTCTGTGTTGGTTTCTACCCTAAATGGAGGTAGAACCTTTTGGGACATGGTGCCCTACATCCACACTAATGTAACCATATTATGTGATAAAGATGAAGGTAATAACGTGATAGTAAAAAAAAATAATACAATAAATTCCAGTTCCAGGCAGCTACAATGTGTTTGCGAGTCCACTGGTTACTCCACACGTGTTGTATATTTATTTCTCTTAACATGACAAGATAAACATTCTTTCCAATTGACAAATGAGTAAACAACTTTAAGAATTAAGGGAAACCTCATGGGTCTCACAAAAACTAGGATGTCAAAGGAACCAACCCTCACTTTTGTCCAGGAACTAATATTTTCCTACCTACTCCGTTATACTTCCCTGTCCCCACACCTAGTTACTGCAGATTTTGATTTTATAATTGGGTAATAATCCATATGTTTCTTGGGATACTCAAGAACAGAAAAGGTGTCAAATGTTCAGCAATTAAAAAACTAACTGTCATCACTGCAAAAAGGCCTTAAGCGATTACCAATGCTAATAATTGAATCTACCCATTGTCAGAGCATTTTTCCATTTCAAAAATGTTGAGTTCTGCAGGTTTATTACATCTGGCTTTTATCTTGCTTCGCAGATTGCAGGACTATGACTGTTACCTCTGCTCTAAAACAGAAAGCATCTGAGAGTACGGATCACGTAGCTTTTAGAACCCAGATCACTGACTCCATTAGCTCTGCACAAAGCCAGAGACCCCCAGGCAACTGCTCATTTGCTTTGGTTAATCTACATGCTCGCTCTCCTCTGGATAAATGTTCAAACAATATCTTTCCTCAAACTTAAATGTGTGTATGTATGTGCGTGCGTGTGTGTGTGTGTGTGTGTGTGTGTGTGTGTAAGAGAGAGAGAGGCTTTTCAAGTCTTATAAAAGTATTTCACATTTCTATTAAAGTATTCAATCCCATACCTACAAATTATCAAATGCAAAACAGGATATTCTTGCAAATGTCAACAAATCACTGGAAGCCTAATAGACTCTCAAACGAAATGTGCATAACCTTTCCTACCCAAACACTTCTGCTGTCTTCCTCTTCCGTTATTGGGAATGCTATGTCTTTATCTTGCTCTTAGACTCACAACCAAGCGATCACCAAATTCTGTCAACTCTACCTTCAAAACGTATCTCAGATTCCACTTCCGCTCCCGCCCGGTACTGCTGCTTCGGTCCATGCTGCCATCATCCCTCCTGGCGACTGTTTTTTACAGCCTCACAACTGATGTTCCTGTGTCTGCCCTTGCTTCTCCACGCAGTGGCCAGAATGATTCTTTTACTTAAAGAAGCCACATTATGGCATCCTGCCTCTCAGAACGGTAGAGTGACTTCTCAACTCATTTCAATTGAGTGAAAAGCCAAAGTGACCTCTGTGTCCTGACAAGATCTGACCTCATTACTTCTGAGCTGACCTTCTACCCCTTTCTATCTCACTTCTATGCTCCAGCCACACTGACCTCCTTAGAGTTCCTCCAGCATGCCAGGAATGCTCCCACCCAGGACCTCTTTTCTGAATACTCCTTCTTCCTGGAAATCTGTCACCTGGAGATCTGCATGGGTCTTCCCTCGCTCACTTTAGGTTTTTACTCAAACAGGACATTCTCTCTGAGACTTTCCCGCACCAACCTATCTGAAATTGTGTTCTGCCCACACCCCTGGCCCCTTGTTCTTTAGTTCAGTTTTCTCCATAGAAGCCATCACATTTTAACTTACATTATATTTTACTTCTTTGTTTATCATCTGTCTCCAACACCCCACCCTCAGCAGATTGTAAGCCCCATGAGGGTAAGTGTTATTTACTATTTTGTTCGCTGCTTTATACCAAGCACCGACAACAATGCCTGACATATAAATAAATGCTTAATGAAAAATGTGGTACAGAAACAAAATAGCTATGCAACACATATAAACCTCAGCCTAATAGAAAATTAAGAAATCTCCTTGGTAATGCTGGTCGTCATTGATGAACCACTTAATTTCTTATTCAAACATCAGGATATGCTGAGTGGTACACTTAGCTAGCTCCAAATCAAAGACTAAAATGCAATTTACTAATTAAAGTAATGGATTTCAAATGCTGATCTTTTTTTTTTTTTTTTTTTTAGTTTTAAAGCATCTTCCTTGTATCTCATATTGAAAGTACTTTTCCAAAAAAAGTTATTTTTTTTCCCTTCGCTTCCTGGCATGCTAGTTACATTCATATTTCAGCATGGACATGAATATTCTGTTATGCATTTTAAAATATGAATGTTTTGGAGACTAACTTTTAACTGGAAGCATGTGTTGTGAGCAGAGATTTATTTTGGGAGGGGACTTGAGATTTTCCTTTGATCAATTCGTGATTAAAATTAACGTTAAGGTGACCTATAAATTTATAATGAAGACGTTTTCCTCAGGATACCTCGAAGTTAACAGAAAGCTTGAAGCTATTTTATTAGCATGCTCAGTCTCTACTCCCGCAGCTTCGTTTGTTGCACTAGACAAGTTCTCGAAGCCATACTGCATTTTTAGTAGTTAAAAAAATCCCCTGACTCATAGCCTGGCTCTATAATAATTTCTTTTCCTTAGCTGGGTTTTTGGACGTTTTACAAAAGCCATGTTTAGTTAAAGATTGAGAATATCCTCTGATAGCCTGAAGAGTATAAGAAACAAGCCTAGACTGCAATCTATTACCCAATCAATCTATAACCATCTCTAAATATTTAACACAACTTGAGAAAGAGAGATTACCTTAATTTTTCCAATGGGTGTCGTTTCAATCATTCAGATCACCATAGGTTTGGATGTTTGAAAGGTCCACTCTTGACTGCAATTTCCTCAGCATAAGAAGAGCTTAATTCTCATGCTGACTGACAGCCCATATAGGATTATGTTCTGAAAAACCCCTCCCCTTGCCAACATCTGTCCATTTATTTCAACTATAAAACAGACACTGAACTCCTTCAAACTAAGAGCCAATGCTAGGTCCAGAAATGTGATTAAAGCCCAAACAACCAAAAGTATAAACAGCTCTCAAAAAGGGATGTGAAAAGAAGAAAGATGCTTGCCTTAACACGAGCCATTAAAGGTCTCTCTATAGGTGGCCTCTAATCTGTCCTGGCAGGTGACTGAACGAAAAACCTGAGATCACTCCTGATACAAATATAGACGTAATGAAGATTGTCAATGGATTAATGCTGAAGTTTGTGTTAATTATCTCAGGACCATGGCAACCCTTACTGGAAATAGTAGACCAGCGGGACAGACTCCATTTTGATTTACAAAGCGAAGTGGCACAACAGCCAAAATGTACAAAAGCCATGTCTTTAGGCTAAGTGGAGAAAGTTAACATTAATGAGCGTAAGCGGTGTCCTTAGATATATGCGCATTAATATTAACTTTCCCCACCAGCACTGGGAAAAAAAAAATTAGAACACTTTAAATAAATCAATTTATTTAGGATCAGCCTTGTAGATTTGGCTTCTGGCTTAATAAAGAGCAGTCGCCGAGGGATGGACAACATGAGTTATTGAATTCTCTCATCTAATCGTGTGGCTCGATGAATAAAAATCTCCCCATGCATTTGGTGTTGTGACCAAAATTACTCTAATATCTAAATATCTTGTTTAGTTTCGAGAAAAGAAAATTCAGATGCACTATTTTAACATAAAAACAAGCAAAGCAGCTTGAGGTCCTCTGAAATGATTAATAGAAAAGTGATTGGAATTAATCACAAACACGAGAGGAAGCTGAAATTAGAGAGGGTTATTAAGATACTCTCTGCTGTTTAATCTTGCCCCCTTATCAACACATTAACCTTGTTTTCTCTGCCTGAGCGCTGAGCCCTACAGCAAAATTAGGTCAGAAATTCACATCAGATCAGATCAGCTGATTCATTCCAACACAACCCTGATATGCAGCAGATCTGAGTTTAATTCTAGATGGTATAGCTGAGTGCTTTTGGGGTTTGTTTCCTATGCTCTCAGCACAGGAGCTACAGCCGACTGTAAGTATTTCTAAACATCCTAAGGCTAGCTGTAGAACAGTTCTGAAAGTTGACACAGGTATGTTTCTGTGCTGTGGTTCATTTAACTGTCTTCACTGCACCTGAGTAATGGTACTTCAACATGCGTTTTGATATAAAATAGGGTATTTCATTTTTCTGCATGCCTCCGTTTAAAACAACATCCATGAGATCATTTATTTGTGACCAAAGTATCTATTCATGGAACACTGAATGGGTATCGTTCCCTAAAATGCACTTCAAAAAAGTGCACTTTATTTCTATAAAATCTTCTGCCACGAATCCTGAGTATGATTCCAAAAGCCATTACTATCTGAAGGGAATTTATGTAATTGTTAACATGTCTTTAATAAGATCTCTCCGTATAACTGTGTCTTTCGGTGATCATTTAAAACCTTAACCAATTCAAAACTTGGGTATCACGACCACTTCTTAGGTAGCAATGAATAAGAAAACATATTCTGTATTTTAATTTTTTTTTTCATTATAGTCCAAAGAAGGGGCTTCAGTGGTCCTTTGTTTCCCCTTGGATAATGGAAATATTAAAACCTTCAAATATAAATAGCTTCAAAGTATACATACTAATATACGATTGCATGTATTTTTAAAGGAGCTGTAAGTAATCTAATTTCATTTCTGACTGTCACTTTTAAAGAGGAAATATAACCTCATATAGATCCCTTGAGGGCATCTGCAGGGAACAGAGGCAACCCTAATCATCCTAAGTGGTCCTTTGTGTCAGAACCACTTTGCTAAAGTCAAAAGCTCTCTTCCAGACTTGTAATGTTTGGGAGAATTTCACTAATGTAGCATTTGTTTCATTAAGGGGAGGTGGGGGAGGAAACAGCCTTTCTCTGTAATAGAAAATATACACAGAAAGACATACTGAGAACAAATTTTCTTGTTGCTTTTTATCCAAGAAATATTTCCTGTATTGTATTTAAAATATTGCGGTGAATGATAAAATGAGACAGGGCAGGGACTAGTTCCAGAATTCAGAAAGAAAAATTATTTGAAAGGAAGCCTTAAACTTTTAAACGTGTTTTTGGTATATCAGATCATCTTCTGATCACCCATCCTCCTTAGTGAATACCCTCACTTGATGTGCTAAACAGGGGTTTTGACTATGAATAGGGAACCTTCACAGCAGGCCTTATGTTCACAGCTACACGCAGGTACCGCCTGACAAGGTGTCTGTGGTCAGACGCTGTTGTCATTGGTCACTTGCCTCCTTCTTAGTGGCTGTGTCAATGGTTCTATAGACGACGCACCATGCCTCTTAAAAGGCTCTTTTCACCCCCTCCCACACATGTGACAAGCGAGGGTTTTGTAACTCATCTCAAGTGAGCTCACTTGTTCGAAGCCGTAAGTTTTGTGTGTTTGTTTTCTTATAGGCTTTTTAACAAAAAGTAAATTTCATTTAACAGTGCCTGCACAAAACCATTAGAGTTTAAAATAGCAGAAATGATTCGCTACTAAAATAAGTTTTTATTCTCCATTAACTTTCCTTCTTTAAGTCTTTCTCTTTCTCGCCAAATATTTGGAGCTATTAAAAAAAGCACTAACAGTATCTTTTTATTTCTTTAGAATTTTTCTCCCAATAAGTCTTTTTGGTAAAATCTCGTTTGAGAAATGGAAGCGAAAGAACAAGAAAGTTCGTCGTGACATGTGGCTCAAGTTAGTTTAAAAATAAGGAATTGGGCTCAGAAAGCCTACGTGATAAAGTGAGGAGGATATTCTTTTTCGAAGAGCTCAGTGTTTTAAGCTTCCTAGCTTCAGCACAAAAGGCATTTCAGCCCATATGTGATCCAGAAGGTCAATCATAAGAAATCCTATTTCCATTTTTTAAGCAATCCTTGGCAGTCTGCACATTTCTGAAATTGTAACTGGCATATTTCAGAGAATTATCATCAATGCCTTTTCAAGGTCAAACATGCTCCATCTTTAGATTTTCAGCATTTACTTCCTATATATTAAACCATACTATATATTAAAAAAGGCATTTAGCAGGTATGATATAGGATTTTAATTGATTAGACTATGTTCATTAACATCACGTTGAATTTTCTCTACAACTTGACATAAACTGCATGTTAAAAATATTAAAATATATATGGAATTTAGATGTGGATATTCTGCTTCTATTGCCATTCCTGAAATCCCAACAGGCCTGCATGACCAGAATCTCGCTGTGGAGTTTTCAAAAATATTAAAAATACATTTTCTATTAGGAATATTAAACAATTTTAAAAACATACTTTGAGAACTTCTATAATATACGAGATTATTACATTTTTCACTGTCAGAACCCCAGGTCACCATATGAACAAAATAAAATTGCATTTGAACATTACGATGGATACTGAGATGGGATAACTAGAGACAGCCACAGCCAGTCCTGTCGCAAAGTCATGCAAGGCCTTTAGTCTCATGCTCCCGTCCAGTCATCATTCGCTTTGTTCCTAGCACTTTCCTCTCTCCAGCCCCCACCCCCCAACAATAGCCAGAGATGTCTAAGTCCTCATGCTGTACGTGGGTCCTGCTTTTGAAAATGAAAGACATTTGAGAAATCTCAACAATTCAGCAGTCTTTACTAGTATATTTTCTCTTCCAAAAATATTTGCACTTTAAATTAGGGTTCTGGAAAGACATTTGGGGGGAGGGGTGTAAGAAACGGTGGGAAGAGTTATTGATGGCAAGACGCAGACGGCATTTTTCAACTCCTATCAATGTAACGACCACGGGTACATTAAAAAGATGGCATTTGGTGTATAATGAGGTAGCTTTGGGGCCTTTTCATGCAGGGTTAGTCATTCATTTGTTCATCATTCGTTCATCCATATATTGTGGCATCTTTTCTCTTACGATGGCCGAGCAGTCTGTGCTCCTGTCTAAGATAGTTAGATCCTAGTCCTTCTCACCTGCTCCAGGGCATAATCACAGTAATTTCCCTTTCCATTGTGAGCATTCATATCAGCCTTTTATTATTATTTATTATTATTATTATTGTTATCATTATTTATGCCTACAGCACCTGGTCTTCCTAGGTGATCTCCCATCCAAGTACTAACCAGGCCCAACCCTGCTGAGCTTTTGAGATCAGACATGGGCTTGTTCAGGGTGGCGTGGCCATAGACCATGGACCGTGGCTCCACTGGGGCGCGAACCCAGGACCTTCTGCATGTAAAGCAGACGTGCTGACCGCTACACTATGGAACCACGTCCAATATCAGCATTTTAAATAAGCTGTTTTCCTCTTTTTAAAGGAAAAATGCAGAAAAATAAACTTTCACCATAAACCTACTTCCCCCTTCAAGTACCCTTCATATTTCAGAAGAATGTTTAACCTCAAAGTCCTCAAATTAGTTCTCTGTGTTTCGTTTCAATTCCGTTCTTCCCACTCTCATTGACACAAGCCCAGTGGGTTTTTTCCCCAACTCTCCATGGAAATTGTTCTTTGCAACACCACCAATGTGGTAAAAGGCATTAGTCAATTCTCAGGCGTCAGCATATTTGATCTATTTGTAAAATCTCTTTCTCTCTCTTCTTTAGTCACTTTTATCCCTTCACTTGGACACATCACTCTCCTTTGTGGTTCTTCTCCTCTCTCATTGGTGCTTTTACTGAATTCTTCTACTATTTCGATCACGTAAGCAATCAGGTGCCCTGAAGAATAATCCTCATTGCTTTTGTCATCTCTATCTAATTTCGGGTCCTAGGTATTCTCAACTAGGCTCCTGACTGTAACATCTGTAGAAATATGACTCTTATACCACCAGCTTTGATCTCTAACATGAGTCTGGGATAGAACTGCCTATCCAGAATTCTCCACTTGGATCTCTGAAAGGGCTTCCAGGGTTGGCATGCCAGAGGTGAGCTCCTATTTCCCCACCATTTAACCTAAACTTACTCCTCTTCTAGTTTTTATCATTTCACCAAGTGGAAACATTGTTCTCTAGTTGTTCAGGCCAAAACACATCACAATGTAACAACGGCATTCAAAAACAACAACGAAAAAAACAAACTTGAGACCCGTCTTCAATTCCTTTCTCTTACTCAACTTCTACATCAATTAGAAAATGCCAGTGGTGCCCATGATTTGATCATTTTATGCCACCTTGACTGCTACCATTCTAGTTCAAGCCACCACTGTTTCTCACCTGAGTTATTGCAAAAGCTTTCTCTCTGGATCCCTTGCATTCAGTTATGACCCATCCAGCTATTCGATACAAAGAAAATAATAATCCTTATGAAATGTTCAGTCAAGATGTGTCACACCTCTGCTCAAAAACCTTTGACAAAATTCTTTTCTCTGTCAGAATAGGACATAAGAGCTTATAAGACTTTCCATTACCTGGTGGCCCCCTACCATTCTGAACTTACGCCCCTCAATATTTGCCTTGATTACTACATGACACTTGTCCTCTCCTTGGAATGTGTCAAACTGGCTGTTCCTTCTGACTAAAATTCTTTTCCTGCAGGTAGTCACGTGACTCACATTGCTGGCAGGATGCTTCCCACATCTCATGTCCCTGCTCAAATGTAGTTTAAGAAGCCTTCCCTGGCCTCTGTTTTTAATCTCTTTTACCCTGCTTTTGTTTACAGTGTAAAAAAATTAGTTTTGCCTCTCGCATATTTATATATACTTGTTTCCCGGGTGTCTTCACCACCCTTCTCTCAGAATGTAGTCTCCTTATAAAAAGAATGTCTTTCTGTTCCTTGGCATCTTACCAAGGTCTGGAACACTGCCTGACACTTAGCAAAATTTCAATAAATATTTTCCAATCAATGAATACATTTAATGGCAAGTGTTTAATGAGCAATAAGTAGGCTTTAGATTCTGTTCAAGAACTGCAGAGAAAAACAGAGTCTTCCTTCTCTTGAAACCTACATTATAGCTTGGATATTGGCAACCACGTATTGGTGCTTTGTTTGCTCGTTGTCTCTGGTCACCTTGAGCTCAGGTGAGAGATGCCCTATCTATCTCACTTGGCTCAGTGTCCTCCCTTGCTTCCAAGGTTAAAGTCTCTCTGCCTGATCTCTAATTTCAGGGGTGAGGTCTGAATTCAACTTGAACATAAGTCTACTAGGATTCGTTAGTCTGCTTACTTCTAGTTGGTGTCCCCATGCCTGAGAATTTGGTTTATTCTTCAACCGTACCCATACCCAGGGACAAATTCAGGATGACTTTATCATCTAAAATCCCACTGCCACCAGGTCACTCTGACATAAAGTACTAACCTCTGTATCTCTCCTGTGGATAACACCAATTACTATTGCAGCAACAGCCCCACAAGTAACAAAGTTATGGAACCTAAAAGTAACCTGGCTTCAGGTATGCATTTTTCCCATATGTTCTACATGGAATATCTATCTCATCAAATGCCAGACCCTAGACAGCAGTCTTCAGGCTTTTTGGTACCAGGGACCAGTGCTCCTATGAGAATCTAATGCCTGATGGTCTGAGGTGGAGCTGAGGTGATGCTCGCACTGGGGAGCAGCTGCAAATACAGATGAAGCTTCACTCACTTGCTCGCCACTCATTTCTTGCTATGCGGCCTGGTTCCTAACAGGCCATGAACTAGTACTGGTCCACAGCCCAGGAATTGGGGACCCCTGCCCTAGAAGTTTCTTGCTTATTCCTACTATAGCAATAGGGTCATTTTTCTCCTAATCTAATTATAGAAAGATAAACTGTCTATGAATTTTCAACTGACAAGTACCTTTTTTCTCCCCCACTTTGAGTTCTTAGTCATTTGACCCAAGAAAGAACTCTCATACTCAGAAGAACTGTTTCAAATAAACCATTGATATAGATTAACACACACTCACACAAACACACACACAGACACATGGTAGTGACTTACTCCTGTCCTTTGCTCTATACACAAACGGGACTTGACTAAAATTTGTCTTGAGCTAAAGGGGTGATGGGGAACAAATGTCCCCAGATTATTTAGGACTTCTTCAATTTAATGTGTGAACTGAATTATCTTTATTTTTATGCTAACATAATTCTAAGAAAAATATATTGCTTCACTAATCTAGCAGGAACCAACTCAAAGTTCACATAACTGAATTTCTTGGACCCCACTTAGGATGTAATGATAAGGTTGTGCTCTCTCCACTGCCTAAATTCCAACTTCTGTCTCTTGAACTTCAGAATTCTTTGGAATTGTGCCCCTTTGAACATTTGACAGTAAATTACCTAAAACGAGCCATTTTTGCTGTCTTACTATCTATGGATCTTTAAATAGAAACCTTCTGAAGGCTGTTAATGAAACATATAAGCTAATAGAACAGCGATAAGCACACTGTGGGTGCTTTGTAAAACCTAGTGAAACTATTCAGCAAATAACCCAGTTTATATGCTTATAGAAAAGATTGAATTGTTAAGGTTTAATGCTGGGATTGGGAAACTTTAGACTTTAGACAGACCTGAAGTTATTTCAGGAATTATGTAGGCTATCCTTTTTTATTTTGATTTTAAAAACTCGAACTCATAAAGGTAAAATAAATTGCTCACGTATTCATAGAACTGCATCGGATATATTTCACACACACAACGAAATGTCCTAAGAAAGGGCATTTAGTGTACCCTAGAATGAAATCTGTGATACCAACTAAAATTAGGTAGAATTAAAAAAATAACATAGTTCTCAACAACAAATTAATTGAAGTAAAATATATTAATAGTGAACATGTTTATGCAGTATGAAATTTTACAAATATTTTTATACCAGGTAAAGCATAGATTTCTGTTTTAATAGTCCGGGGGCGGGGGAACCCTCTGAAAAATTTATTTCTATTTATTTTTCTAGTTATTTTCTCCCTTCCTTTCTACCCTCTCAGAAAAAGTACTTTGCTATTAAATGAGAAGAGTAATGCATCCTAACCTAGCTTCTTTATAAGAATGAACAGTTCAACTTAAAATAATAATTTCTTTTTCTTAATATCACAATGTTCACAGAGAGTAAGCGAAAATATTAATGCCAGATTTTATGAAAAATCTATCACCTATTAAAATAATTAGTTTTATTCAATTATCCAGCTAATAGATATGGATTAATTCCCTAAATTCTGCATCTTTGCACTTAGTAAATGGACTACATTGAAGAAACAGGATTCCATCAAACACAACATGTCTCTACCTGTATACCTTAAAACACACACACACACACACACACACACACACACACACACACACACTGTAATATTCTGTAAAACGAAACACTGTAATATTCTTTTGTCTTAGGAAACTTAGCCTCAGTTTGGAAGCTGCAGTCTAGGGCTCACTTGTAGCTGGTAGGTTTTACAGCATGAAAGTCATTTCATTTGAACAAACCTGGAATACTTGGTACCAGACAAGAACTGTAATAGCCATAAAATCATAAAATTCTACACAGAGAGCATACACCAAGGGTTCCACTTGCCTTAAGATGCTTATATAATTCGAATTTTTGATGAGTCTTTTTACAATCTAGGGAGAAGATGAACTGTATGATAAGGTAAGAACTACAAACAAAGACCATGAAAGTGGGGATTTTCATCACACGCTAGCCATTAAAGTGTTTGTGTACTCTTTTTGGGGGCTTTTATCAAGAGATTGTTCAGCATGAACTTTAATTTTCAAGACACCAAGTTATTCTCTCATCCCATCTGTGTCTCCCCTTGTGCAACACACAAGTAAACAACTTTTGGTAACCGAGGTTTGGATCCTGTCAGTAGGAAGGGTTGAGTTTTTGTTATAGTTGAGATGCCGTTTTCACTTTGTCTCTCTGAGTCTACCTTTCACAGTCCCCTTCTTGACCAGGTGACAACATCACAGCCTTTGCAGAACTCACAGATTTCCTTGTGTGCGCAAAACTCAGAATACTTTTATTCATACTTACCGTTTTATTGCTTCTTCTTGTCTTCGGCGTTTTTCATTCTTCTCCTTCAAGTAGGCCAGGTTTGTTTCATTTCTCAAGCGATCATTCTCTCGAGCGATGTCTGATGCGTTCTGAATAACCAAGCCATCATAGGCCTTCATCCCCAAATCTTCAATATATTGGAGAAATGTGTCCAAAGGGTCTTTCTCGGGATTAGAACTCATCATCTTGGAGGAGATCATGTAAAAAGGAACACTTCCTGTAGGATGAGAACGCATTTTCCTTACATCAAGGGTGAAGATAAAAGCATGGCGCTATTTATTTCCACAAATATCTTGTCAGCCCCAAACTTCAATGATTATGGTGGTATCTACCTGGAGACAATGTCTCTTTAGAAATCAGAGTATTTAAATAAATAGTAAATGAATGTTGCCTCAGTAGCAAACACTCATCAAAGCAACAAAATTAGCAGGACAAAGGCCAATGTTTTTGCATCGAAAGGTAACATTATGGTGTGAATACAGCACAGTGCATGAAGATAAACATTTGGTTTATGTAATTAGTCATGATTTTGTTTCTCAAAAATGTGTCTTTATGTCAACAAAATATATCAGCTCCAAGCTTCATTTATTTCTGATCACCATAAAGACTTTTCTGTTCAATTTCAAATAAAATACTTATTTGAAACAAACTTTTGCGTCGTGTGCATTTTCCTCACAATTTTAGATTAAGATTTATGAATCTGAACTATTCATGTAGGATATAGCAGTCATCAAGAAAATAGACAGTTCTCATATAATTTGTATTGGCAATAATCCCTTTTCGACCCACCATTATTTTTCAAAATGGTGCCCTATGATGGCTTGACACTATAACTCAAATATCACAGGTCATCAGGACCACGTTAATACTGACCAGTCTGGTAATTCAAACAAAGACAGCTGTGATTACCATTGCCACATGAAGTTTTAAAAACCTCAGCCATGGAAAAGATTACTGAAAAACAAAATCAAATCAAAACAACAGCAACATAGGACTTTGAACCATTGCATATTACACTCATCTATAAAGTGATGAAAATAGTCTCTCTTACCTCCTGCTGAAGATTAAGAGAAATGATGACTGTAAAGAATTTAGCATAGAGTTCAACAGTAGTAACTATATAGTAATGTTAGTTAATATTGTTTTAATGAAAGTGTAGGAGGAAGATGGAGAGCAATAGTAATGTCAAATGTATATATGGGTATAGATGAATGGTGGATGAATAACTAGCAGGCTATAAAAATCAGCATGCCTTGGAGTAGAGGTATTCAATGAATCATAGAAATCAATAAATCCAGGGGATAGAGAAACTGTGCTTTAATCAATCAAAAATAGAACCGAAGTTTAATTAATTACATACAAGATTAAATATGTTACCCTTCTAGCTTAATAAAGCTTACTGTCCTCGAATGCATATTTACTATAGTATAGCAAACTATACTATAGTATAATTTGGTATAGTATAGTATAGTACAGTATAGTATAGTATAGTATAATTTAGGCAGATGGAAAAATCTAAAGCAAAATCAATTAACAAAGGAAAAGATTTGGTCATTTAAAAATTATAAATTAACTTTTTTTCTCCAAAATTGCAATCACCTTTTTACATCTTTTTACTTTCTTCAAAGGCCCCAAAAGATATTTTAAAAATATTAGCCCAGCTATTTCATGTAGAAGTCATAGACTTTCATTTCTACCATTGCAAATCATTTTTATTCTGTTTTTTTGTACAAGTGTAGTCATGTTCAATAACCTGGATTGTAGCTATGGAAACTTCACTTCTTATCACAGTTTATTAACATTTTAGCTGCCAGTCAATCCATACATTATTTGAAACTCACTCTGAATTTAAGGTTATATTTCTTTCCCAATATGTATGAAATAGTTGACACTAGAGGATAAAAGTTATTTGTTGACGCACGACTTTTTTTTTGTTTTTATGTTAAGTTTTATTATTTTTGGTCTGGTTTTAAGCCATAATGGGTTAGCAAATGAAATGGTCTTTTAATTCCAACTATCTAACGTAATTGAATTGTATTTTAATATCAGTCCATCAGATTAGATGCTTAAGTGGTGGACACACGGAGGAATAGAAAATTACTATTACAAATGATTGCAATTTGGGGTAAAAAAAATACAAGAATATGATTCTCAGAGAGCTAAAGCATCACCATTACTGAAAATTCACTTCTATCAAGATTTTCATCACTGGGTGTGCCTGGATAAAAAAAGATCTGCATAACTTTATGGCAATTAATTCTACCATAACTAAGTAAACCAAGTCAGTATTTCAAAGATTCTAGAAGTCATGCCTCAGGGTGGGAGGCGATCACTCCCACTCTGCCCTAGAGCAAACTCTATATTTTCCATTGTGTTAGGCATTACCCAGAGGTTTTTATTTCTTCCCTTAAGTTTCTCTCCCATCCAATTGACACAAGAGATTCTTTATGCGGTTTATATATTCCAAAGAGTAGCAAGGTTAATTGTGAACTTCTGAAAATTAACTATGTTACTATGTGTTCTTTCAAGCTGGCCAGAGTTTATATTATGTTTATTCAGAAAAAAAATTAATAATATTGTAAAATATCTATATTATGGAAAAGTGTATTATTATAAGATATTTTTTCACTAAGATAAAAATTTGGAGACTGAAAATCAACCACAAAATCTAGTAAAACTTCGGAAAAACGAAAATCGAATCAATGTTTGTAAACATGCTTATGTCATCTAATTCTAGAGAAGTACTTGATTCCATAATCATTCTTTTATTCAACTATTTCTTGAGCACCAGTTATGAACCAGGCACCGATAAAGGCAGAATTGTGTTCCTCTAGATTTTCACACTATAGTATAAAAGTACAATGAATAAACAATTACAACACAGTGTAACAAGAGCATTGACGCTGGTAGCAATGGTGACTTTCACTAGTTTGTCATGGTTTATGGCCACCATTTTTGATAATGAACAAAAGAAATTTGAAAAATTATATCTAATCTTCAAAAATTAAAATTAAAATTAAACTTTGATGCTACCAATGTTTAAGCATCAAACTTTTCTTCTTCCTTGTGTAAATGTAAAAGCTAGTTTGTAATGTAGGACGGGTTAGACAGTGAGGCAGAGCTGAAAAGTTGAACAATATGACCTGAAAATCCCAACTAAACCATTCATAGATCTCTGACTTTGTGCAAGTGAATTAACCTCTGCGAAGTTTAGTTTCCACATTTTAAGAATGGTGGTTGGAATAGCATTTACTTCCTTACATTGTTTGAGGAAACAGTTTGGAAATGTACGTAAGCGTTCAAGAAACGTTACCATAATTATTAGTCACTAACATTTTTATTAGATACTTTTCATAATTCTTAACTATGACAAAAATTATGTTTAGTAATAACTCC
This sequence comes from Pteropus medius, assembly GCF_902729225.1. Classification (NCBI taxonomy): domain Eukaryota; kingdom Metazoa; phylum Chordata; class Mammalia; order Chiroptera; family Pteropodidae; genus Pteropus; species Pteropus medius. The sequence continues at coordinate 5,510,107 of NW_024354875.1, forward strand.
TCAACAAACATACTCTTACTTTGGAACATAAATGAATAGAATGTTTAGTGCACTTGAACTTTCTTAGTTATAAATGGAAGCTTTAAAAGGACTTAACAGATATGCCCACTAACCAAATGCATGAAAACAGACCACTTCCCAATTCTGCCCTATTTTCCACATCTAGAAAATAAGGGCTTTGGGACATATCAACCACGAAGTTCATCTCATCTCTCAAATATTCAGACACCACCTTCCCAAGCCAAAAAGTGTTTCTGAGGCAACTGAACAGTTTTTTGTTTTTTGTTTTTACCACCAAAAATTGGCTCTGTTTTGACCATTGGATAGGAAATCAAGTTCTTTTATTTCTGGTCCTTGAATAAAAATCCTGTATAAAAGCATTTTATGAGGCTTGTCTGAGGCACCTAATTCCCAAAGTTGGCGTCTTAGAAGAATGTAGTTAAGAAGCAAATAGGCCCCTTTCTTCAAATATAGCATCTTTAGATATGTCACAATCAATCAGCCTCCCTTACTAGACCTCATTATTGCATGGAGTGGTGAAATTGAAAGGAAAGTCTTACATTTCAACATCCAGCCCTTTTATTTGAACTAGTATATATCTGCCGCCATTTTTGCTCTCAACAAATTAGACATTTTAACTCCCCACCCTATCCCCTGTCCTTAGAGCACTGGTTGGAAGTTGGCATCTGTAGTCTTCATCTACGAGGTAGATATGTTTTCTTTGGAATTCACAGCATTGATTCAAAGAGTGTGAGAATATGTGAGTGTGTTCTTTGTCTTAGAAGTCGTGGCCAATATTTAAAATTTGTTTCAGAGACTCTCCTGGAAAAGCATCTGAAGTGACGGAGATCAGAATTCCCATACAGATCACAGGTAACTTCACGTCTTCGCTTTACTCCTTTATTCCTCTGCTGGATTCCACTGCACTTGTAAGAGATTCCTTTTGTTTAATTTCTGGACTATTGTATTTAGAATCATTGCCATTCTTATAAAAGCTACGGCTATTGGCTTAAATACAACTGGATGGTTAATTGCTCAGCTTTATTTTATTTTATTCTTTCGCCTTTTAAATTGATTTTCTGTTAACCACACTCCTCCTAAAGATAACTTTGTATAATATCGTAATACTTCCGAAAATTTGAAATTTAAAATGCACCAATTTATACTGAGGGGGATTTAGGTCATACTTAAAGCACTAAGCATTTAACTTTTTATTGAATGAATCATTTCTTTATTTTCTTTGGTGTGAAACCATCACTATACCTTCCAATGCTGAGCCTGGAAACTGAAAGTAGCATTGTATTTCTTTAAAATGTTTCCACTGAAATAAAATTATCTAGTACATATACGTGTGGAACATAAAATATACATAATTATATCAAAATGAAACACATAGAAACATAAAAAATTTACTTTTTCTTCTCTTTCTCTTGCCACTAATTGCATCCAAAGAACTCAAGAAGCTGAGATACTACGGGACTTTGTCAAAGCCAAAAAAACAAACAAATGAACAACAACAACAAAAAACTGGATCACATTTTAAAGAAATAAGCATATGCAAAAACTTAAAGATCATACATTTACATGGGTTATTCCTTCTGTAAATTTACAAATCAATTTTGTGTGGCCTCAATTTACCAAAACAAATTTAATGGGGACATTAATCAATGTCAAGATTGGGTTCCTAATAGATTAGAGGATTTTTTTTTAATTAATTATAGGCTGTTGTTGAAGAAAAGTTATGTAAATAGGGTCAGATAAATATTAAGCATGCATCTTTTCATACATGTTAAAATTCTCTTTTCTCTTCTTAAAATTTAGAACAAATCCCTCCTTCAGTGTAATTTCATGCCTTGTGACATCAACCACTCTGGCTCCATAAAGACGGGCTCAGGTGCACACACACTTCTCAAGCAGACTTTTCTATGGATCATTCACTGCCATGTATCGAAAGGAGGGTTCTAGAATACCAATATCATCTGCGAATTAATCCACTGGCTCTCAGGGGTGTTGGTTCTTTTGTCTCTTTTTATCTCAGACTTTCTGAAATTTACTCAGACTTTCTGAAATGGAGCTGTCCCCCATCTAAAACTTTCCAAGTGGTTTTCCAAGTTGTAAAAATCTTCATTAATCCATTTATTTTCTACATCTACTGAGTAGTAGAGGAAGAAAACCACTTGTTTGGGAGTGAATTCTTGAAGTTCTATGAGAAGCTTCTTAAATTTTAGGTCATGGCTAACCCTACAAGCTAAACTTATAGCTCATAGAATAAGCTAAAGTTTATGTTATTATTATAATGTTATCTGTGTTATCTGGGAAAAATAAAATATATACAGGGAATAAATCTCCTCGTGGAAAGCCTAGACATTTTGCCTTCATTTCACATTTATGTATTTCGTTTTATTTGCACATGAGAAAGTTTTCTAGTCTCCACTTCTTATTTATTTCTGAGGTTTTCAAACCACACCTATCTCAACACTGTGAGGAAGTTATTATGATTTGAGTTATTAAAATTTGATTTTCCCTCCCACTCCAGTCATCACATCTTCTTTGAGACAGAGATTCTTATTTTGCCCAGTAATATTGATTCGTCCAAATAAAAGTTTCCCAATGTAATTTTTGACTATATTATTTTTTTCAACAGGAGAAAAAAAGATCTTTTACAATTTTTGCATGTACTCACACCAATTTGAAAACACATTGTGAATATAAGTATTTAAATAATCAAGATTCACATACATATGTAAATATGTATGCAAATTAATTTCTAAAATTTGCTGACTTCATATTGGACCAAATCAACAGACTAGATTGCCTGGTTATAATACATAACCCATGTAAACCATGTCAAATTGTTTTCCTGATAAAATCCATAATCTGTCAAAATTCAGTCTTGTAATTTCACTTTGATTATCCTTGAAATCCTACTCACAACCCCACAAACTGTCACGTTCATTTTCTCATTCTCGCTGTCATCAAAATGCAGCTGTTCTGCCCAAAATGGGAAATGTTAGAGTTAAAACCAAGAGAGCTTGTTGAAGTGACGACAAAGACACTGATTGCTTTTTTTTTTTTCCTCAGAAAGCAGATTACTTTGGAGTGAGTTTTTTCTCCACTATCTCCCTTTCCAAATGGGTAAAATGGGCATAGAGCATGTTAATGCAGTAGCATCATAAATCAGAAATTCCTCTTCAACTTCTAGGTTGTCATGGTGCTATTTGCCCATGGTCTAAAGTGATTGTACATTTCTACTACTATTGGGGATTTGTGCAAAATGTCAATGACCGAGGTACTTTTTGAGCCATTGGCCAAATGTTTTCAAATGCTTACAAGGCAGTATTTGCAAAGTCAGTATATGGTCAGTCTAATAAATTGCTGACTGAAGTTACAATGCAAACTGTAGTTGAATTGGGAGTCTGTGACTTATTTGTTTTTTTTCAAACAATAGCCAATCTTCTGGTGTCTAGGATTTTTATGCTTCTCCCTCTAAACTTTACAGAATGCTTCAAGTCCTTGGGCTTCTCTAGTTCCTTGTGAAATCATAATATTTTTTTCTTGGGTCTGTTTTTATTAATTTGTCAATTTCTTTTAGAGTCTCTGTCTTTGCTGAGTTGGCAATCATATGTTGCAGATTCCATGGGAAAAAATAAAATAATTTTGGCATGTGTGCCTTACATTTTCTCATATTAATTTGTTTACCACTTGGCAATATAGAAAATAAGTTGAAGCATTATTTATAACCTAAAGAAGTAGGAGAGGAGTTAATTTGCACTACAATTATTATTTCACACTATTTGTTTATAAATTCTTGCATGTTTAAAGGGCCAAAACTATACTGTGTGAATTCTTCAATTAAATTCCCTTATTTGTGAGCTATATTTAGGAAAAAAATCCAGTTCTCTGGTATCAAAACAACTTTAGGGTTTTCTAATGCAAATAAATATTATTTCATGTAATATTTCTTCCTAGTAGAGAGTACCTACATTTCATGTATTTTAAATATTGCTGGTAGTTGGAAAAATTAGACTAGAGACACCGCCAACAAAATAAGTTTATGTCCCAAGTAAAACAAGTCCATCTGAAGTTCTGTAGAAAATATTTATTGTGATGAGTCTAAACAGCTATTAAAATACATGTTTATCAAAAAGATTTATGTCTAATCATTTAGGAAGAAGCAGTTTCAGGTTCGGTGTCTGTCTGATAGTTTGTATTTTTTAGGGGGGTACTGTATTATTTTCGAGAACATAGAATTTGGCTGACACAAGTGTGCTAAGAGACTGTTGTAAAATATTTATGGTATGGAATAGCAGATAAATAGCTAGCATGCACTATGTGAATGCCAATTAATACCCTGGAAAATATTTTCAATGCTTTTAATAATTCAACATGGCTTATTTTACCAATTAAAATCTAGTTTAACCATTTTTGTGGTAATGTAACTAAGTGGGTAAGAGGATATAAAACAGCCTGAGGCTCATTAAAGCCCTAGATGCCTTCGCTGTGGCTTTATTTCTGTTCCTCCTAATAAGACATGCAAACTTCAGCATTAAGTATCCCCAGATAAAATCTATTCCATTTCATAACCAGATTGCTTGATTTATTTAGTGCTGGATTCAATTAGCATGCTTAGAGAATCTGAAAAATGAGATACATACCAAAATTTAAGTCCCCAGGGAGAGCTAAGTGCAATAATCAGAAGGTGACTTGTGTCTGTCTGAGCCCTCTCTCGCGGTTGATCTCAGGGCAGTTCTGTAGGAGTAATCCAGCACCATAAGGAATAGACTTGTAGTTCAGCTCAGTTTTTCTTCAATTAAAGTGCATTGTATCTGGATGGGGTAAGTGTCCACTCCCAGATTCTTCATCACTAGAGATCAGAGAATTCTTGAGGTTCTTCCTATCACATAAAATGGTCTTTAAAGTTTTCTAGGAAGATACAGTGGCAGAAGACAGGTGCTTGCTTCCTTAAATCGACATTCAGAGAAAAGAGGGCATAGCTAATGGGTGGGGACGAACACACAGCCCCTCTCCTTCCAGGTCCAGCCGGGAAGAAATTCAATGATTTTACCCACTTTGCTACACAGATGATTACAAGACTCGAAACAATCACCCAGGCTGGCTAAGGTGCCTCATTTGATTATATTCTGTAAAGATAAAAATAAAAGAAAACAAAAAATCAGCAACATCCTCTCTAAATGTCTCCTTTCAGCCAAAAAGATGCTCTTTCTCATTGCCACTTACATACAGAAGGTTTGGAGCAGCCTAGCTTGTGGCATAGTCCCTCCCCCGTGACAACCAGCGCGCTCTCTCTCTCTCTCTCTCTCTCTCTCTCTCTCTCTCTCTCTCTCTCCTCTCCTTCCTCCTCCTCCCTCCCCTGACTCCCTCCCTTCCTGCTTTTCTCTCTCTCCTCTCCAGCTGCCTTAGTCTGTTGATGCTGCTGCTGATTAATCAGGGATTCTGAAACAAAGAACCTACCTTCTGAAATAAGCAGTAATCTTTCTTCTCTTTCTGCAATCCGTCTGCATTGAACGGCAAATCTGCCAGCATTCTAGCACCTTGGATAGTTCCTGCTCACTAGGCCCATTGGAAAAGGGAGGAGAAGAAGCAACTGAAGAAATGACAAGAAACCCGAAAGCAGCATCGCTCTACTTCGGATTTCGGCTCCCTGGGGCCTCCCATCCTCATTAAAGGCCTTACATCTAAGCAACAGAACCTCTCTCTCTCTATGTGTCTGGGCTGAAGTCTGATTAGTAAATAATAAAATGAAAAGAAGATAAAGAAATCCCTTCATTTATATCCACTACAACACTAATTTAGTCTTTATGGAGAAGAAAAATACAAGTCCATCAAAAATAAATGTTTTCACTACAGAGAATTGTAAAGTTATAAGCTTTCACCCTGGTGTGGCTAATGAAAATGAGCAACAACTTAAACGAAACATCCAGATCTCAGTTTGATACCCTTATTCGATATCAATTTTGCCTCCACCCGCCCTGCACAGTCGAGCCAGGCACACAATTACTGCTGACTGCTGACGTACTTCAAGCTGCTGCTTGGGGAAAGAGGGGAGGAGCCTTTTAACCTCATCCAAACAGCTTCATGCCACCTGCTCTTATGGCATGAGAACAAAACTAGCCCACTTAAAAGCAACATGCACAGCACACACGTATGTTGAATCAAGGTCTCGCTTGGAATGCATGGGGTTTTTTTTAAATGAAAATAAGATGTGAATTAACTATGGCATGCATATCTCTAATTCCTATACTCACTGTTGAAATTATTTAAAGTCATTTCCTACATTTCCTGAGGACTCTCCTGATTCCATTCTTAATATCTTCCTTAATATATACATATAGATCATGTTACATAATACAACATATATTATGCATATATGTGTGTATATATGCATAAAAATATATGTGTGCATATGCACACACATACACACATATATCAAGTACTAAGTTCTTAATCTAACCTACTTTTGCCCAGAGTAAAAAGTGTAATGAAGTATAATGTAGATGTTTTAATATGTAGGCTGATGCTATGATAAAAATAACAATAAGTGATTAAAATATCAATTTTAAGGGGAAAAATGAGCTGCTTATTCAATAGTGACCTGTAGGTATTTTTCTGTCACATTCTTTTCCAATAATTTTTATTGTAAATTACCTTCACTTGCAAGCTGATTTTCCCAAGGGTTATCATAAACACCTAAGTTCATAACCTACTTCTTAGAAAAATGTGTTCTAAATATAAAGTAATTTTTCATTTCTCAAGAGACCATAAAAATACTGGAAACTTAAGTTTACCTTCCTGAGTCTTAAATGGCATCTGGGACTGTACTATGATTTTGCAAATTTTTTTTTAACTTGTAAATATCTGGGGGAAAATGAAATCATCATGTTACATTACTGTAGCATGGCTTTCAGTTTTTACATGTCCTAGCGTACATTCCTAAAGCAAGGCACGTATGTCACTTATTTCCTGGTCTCTGTGCATCTGCTTTTTTGTTGGAACCAGATATCAGTTTAATGCACTTTAGAAGATTAGATCAATGAAAAGAAGGAGAGAAATTGGCTAAGAGAAGAGGCCACATCTCTCTATCTCTCTCCCCTACTCTCTCCTTCCCTTCCTCCCTCCCCTCTTACTCACTCCCTCTTTCTTTCTCTGTCTCATAAAGATTCTAAAAACTTATCACATTACAGAAAAGAAAAGAGCCTCAAGGACCACTTATAAACTAGCAGCAGCCACCACACTGTGATCAAGAGGTTTAGTAATGTATCATTATTTTTGGTGGTGAAGTGTTCTCACCACCAAAGAAGTCTTTCAGCACATGACTAAAAGCAGAAAAGACTCTTTATAAGGAAATTACATGACAGACAGTTTGGGAAATGAAATGCTTTATCATAACTGATGATTCTATCAGGTTTGGGGTGCTGTATTTTTGAACTATAGAGAGCTTGAATAGACACTAGTCCAAAGCCCATTTCTATGTATGAAAAAATTGATACTAAGGTAAATACACTGACTTCCTTCAGGCCTCACACTCATTGGCTCATGGGAATAGGATCCGAGGTCACTTGGTTGACCGTGCATCTCAATATCTTTGGCCAACACAGTGGTTCTCAATGACCTTGTTTTCATGCACCGGGATAATTACAAACACTAAAGCAAGGAGACACTGACATGTGGTTGCTAACTATAAAATGAAACCGCCATTTTTCTACTGCAAAATTTCCAAAAATGGGGATTTTTTTATTCCAAAGGAGTAGGGGCAGCATATTTATAATAACATATGGACCTCTCAGTTTAATATTTTCAGGAAAATTTATAATGAGAGTGTTTTTTCCCTCCATTTCTTTTTTCTCCTCTTCTTTTCCTAAAATAGGGCTTAGAAACCATCAGATTTTTCAACCTCATCTTCTCAATCCCATTCTCTCCTCGTTCCAGGCCACATTGTCTATTGATCGAGCTATTTATTCTCTGGAGACATATTTGTGTACAGGCATTTATGGCACATTTGAAGGCTGGTGTCTGGGAGGTCCCTGGAACTAATTCCTTGGGTCTCAGTGAGTAAAACAGAAAAGGATTTATATTTTTAAATAATCATAGAACCAAGTATAAAATTCATCTTTACTTATATCAATAATAGTCAGAGAAAAACGCATTGGACAAAAATAAGTTGAAAATACTTATATTAAGAATAAAGATATAGAGAGACCAACAAAGTTTAAATTATGGTTATGTGTTAGTTTATTTCTTGAGTATCTTCATAAAATACATAGATATTTCTTATGTCAATAGTAAATCAGTCATTAAAATGCTTCATAACATTTCTTTTAAAGCTCTTAAGTCAGTGTAGAGTTCTTTCTTTTATAGTGTACTGACAAATTGTGTTGATGCTATTGGGGTTAAATATATCACTTCCGTGAACTCAGACAGACAAGGAGAGTCGAGCCCTGAAAATGCTTTTTAGTCTATAAATCAGCCAGATGGTGGGGAGCGCTTTTTATATAACAATGATGCAAATGAGAAAAGTGAAAATTAAGACTGATCAACCTACTTACCTTAATTTTAAGGGGTTTATTTAAGTAGATCAAGATGTGCTCTCTAAGTCATGTCATCATTTATAATAAAGCCTTTCTAGTTTTTTCCATGATCTATAATCTTTCTATTATTCTTTCCACATTTAGCTTAGGGAGATGACACCTCTGTTATAATAAAATTATTCCACTAGGGAAAAAGCTAATCTCCTTCCCATCTAATCAGGATTTCTAAGCATCCTGGTAACAGCATGAAATGAAAGACTTGGTAGAATGAGAACCATATGTTCTTCATGATTTTTGCCTATACAAAAATATAGATGTCAACAGAAATTACACATATGATTTAGGGGTCATGGAGCAATAGATAATGATATGATGCTCTAGGATCTGGAATACTGAGTAAGGGGTGGTGGGGGGAAGATTTATTGTCTAATAACATACATATTGTCAAGGATGCTGACTGGTAATAAATGGAATACCTCCATGACAGAAAACATGTGAATTGACCCCTCCTTTGATTTATCAGCAGGCATCCCTCCTTTGATTTATCAGCAGATATTTTCCAGTAAAGATTTTAGAAGGGTTTACATTTATGATAAATTTATTTTTCTCTATACTCAAAAATAACTTTAAACATTGCTTAAAAAAAAAAAAATCTCTACATGTTCCAGCAAATCAGACACTCACTCCAACCAACCACCTCCCTTTGAATGGATAATTTCTACTCAAGTTTCAAAAATCAGGTTTATCTTACTCTGGTCATCTTACTTAACCACCGTCCTGACTTACCACAGTCAAAACTTAATGCTTGTTCTCTGTGTTATTAAATACCCCATCAATAAATATCCCATCAATAGATATGCCATCAATAAAAAACAGGAAAAGGCTAAAAGTGTTTTCTTTAAGATCAGGAACAAGACAAGGAATTCCACTTTCACCACTCCTGTTCAACATTATATTGGAAATCTTTGCCACAGCAATAAGACAAGAAAGAGAAATAAAATGTATCCAAATTGGAATGAAAGAATGAAAACTCTCATTATTTGCAGATGACATGATACTGTATATAAAGAACTCTAAAGTTTCCACCAAAAAAACTATTAGAATTGATCAATGAATTAAGTAAAGCAGCAGGATACAAAATAAAAAACTAAGTCATGAGATTTTTTTATACTCCTCTAAATATGTCTATTATATTCTTCAAGTGTTCTAATCTGAGATTCCTGAAAGAGTGGGACCCTTTCTTTCTATTCCCAAGGCCCCCACATATTGATTGCCCCTGGCCACTGGCAGAGATTTGTTGGATAAATGCCTGACTCCAGATTTTAGCTCATGGTATGGCCTAAATAAGTAGAAAATTCAAAAGAACCCATACACTGAACGTAAAGTTCTCTTTTTAAAAATAAAAATTTAAAACAACATTTAAAAAAGAAACAGCCACCTTAAAACTCAAATATTTGAGAGAAAATCTTTCCAAAGAGATTCACCATAACCACTTTGAAACTGACTAGAAATTATGAGATAGTACCATAAGATGACCAACTAAATATCAAAACATAGGATTATATTTAGAGAAAATAAAATTTTTCTGAGAGACTATCTTACTCAACTCAGGCTGCTGTAACAGAATACCATAGACTTGGAGGCTGAAACAACAGACAGTTCCAGAAGCTTGGAAGTTCAAGATCAAGGTGCTAGTAGATTAAAATCCTAGTGAGGGACTTTTCTCTGGTTTGAAGACATCTGCCTTCTTGCTGTGTCCTTGCGGGGCAGAGAAAGTGAGAGTTCCTTTTCTCATAAGTACCCTAAGCTTGTCATGGGCCCTCACCCTCGTGGCCGCATCTAAACCTAGTTACTTCCCAAGAGCCTCACTTCCAAACATAAAGGGTTGGAGTTGTAACATATAAATTTGGGACAGGGGGAGGAACAAACATTCGGTCCATAAGAGAGATAGAAAAGAAGGTATGGGAAACAGAGAAATTCCTTCTGGAACAAAAATAATCAATTTTGTAAATAATTACTTCTTACTAAATTGATTTCAAAGTGAATGTAATTTTAATTTAAACAATATATGATGTTTGGTGGAACTTGAAAAGCCATTGATAGATATTTTCTTGACTAAATAAAAGCATTCTTCAATTCTACACTAATTTTTTGGTGATATATGACAGGAATTGATTGTGAATCAGTAGAAGTCAGAAAGTGCAGGAAAAGCATAAATGGGTATTTAGCACATGATAGATGTGCCATTGAATGTCAGTCAGTAATATAATTAAATAAACAGAGACATGCATACACACATAGGTAAAGAATTTTTACAATGCCTTGCATAAAAAATAAATCTAGACACTTGCTACTCGAAGTTTGATACAAGGACCCACAGCGACGGCATCATCTGGGGCCTTGTTAAATGTGTCAACCTCAGGTCTCCTCTCTGACCATCCAAGTCAGGAGCTGAATTATAGCACATACCTGGGTGACTGGTGTCCATACTCAAATCTGAGAAGTGCTGACAATACAAATGTCTGCAATGGTGTCAATGCTCTATAGATGCACCATATTGAAAACGATAGCCACAGCTTCATGTGGTTATTGAACATTTTCAGTGCATTGAGGAACTAAATGTTAAATTTTATTTTATTTTACTTAATTTCTATTTAAAATCTCCTTGTGGATAGTGGCTACCATGTCGAACAATACAGCTCTAGACCTTTCTTTGAAATATTTGCATATAGAAAACATTTACCTAAGGAAACCTTAACATGATCTTGAGATGGAGATGGCCCATCTAAAGATAATATCACAATCGAAAACAATTAAGTGGCAACCAAAGGGATGAATACATAAAAATGCAAAATATCTAAATGCTGAAAGATTAAAGTTATCATTTAAATGCAGAATTGGGAAATTATTTGCCACATATATGAGGACTAGGCAGTTATACATTCCTTCTATATTACTGAAAAAAAAAACAGAGAAAAAATTATTTAAAAAAGCAAGGAATAGATGCCACTGTACTAAACAAGAACTAAGGGTGAGAATGGGTCATTCACAAGATAAGAATTTGAAATGGCAAATAAATACAGAAAGAGATGTTTAACCTCAGTAATGATAAAATGCAAGTTAAGTCACAAATAGGTCTTAATTTTTTATAATTTCTCATCCTGGTAAATGTGTGAAGAAATAATTAGGTATGTAAATTTATGTAACCAGAATGAAGGGAAATCTGATAGAGTTTTAATTTTTTTTTAAATGAGCACACTCTTTGAAATAATAATTCTACTTTAAGGACTTGATAAGTATGCAAAACTATATGTTTGAGGCCATTCATGGTTTGTAACAGAAGAAATTTGAAAACTTTCTACATATGTAACAAAAAGAGATTGAAAATAAATTATTATGCAAGCATTAAAATTATGATCTATATTCATTTATGTGAATGTGGGTATTGTAAGGAGGCAAGCGCACTAATTCTAGAAAGATACTGTTGGGCTGGTGCGCTGCCCAGCCCTATGTCCTAACAGTGTGACAATGGGCAAGCTACATAACCTCTTCTGCTTCAGTTTATTGATCTGAAAAATGACAATAATAGTAGGGGCAAGTCAGAAATTTTTATGGATATTGAACTAGTTAACCTGTGTAAAAGTTTACATAAAAGAAAAAATTCTTTCTAGCATTTAATGTGATCAGAAAATGCTAGCTGCTCTTAATAATACATGTAGTCTCAGTAGCAATCAATAGTACTTGGAAAGATAGCCAATACTATGTCTATGTCTAGACCCCCTTAGTGTATGTTGTCAAATTCAGTGGCTGTTTCTCTTCCTTCATCATCCCACTTGTACTATTTTATCTTACCTTCCATGACACTGAATTCTTCTGTTTTCCCTTTTATTTCAACGACTCCTCCTTCCTCGTCTTTTTTGTTGGCTCTCTTCGGCTTGTGTTCTAAATGTCTAAATGCCTCAGACCTCAGGCCCAGCCTTCTCTCTCATTCTGTTTATATTTTCTTCTTGATCCCCCAATCTAAAAAAGAAAATCAAAGCAGCCCCTCATTATCACATCAACCAGATTGCTTTCTCTGCCAATACTTATCACCATTTGATATTATCTTGTTTATGTGCACACTTATATAGACCCACATACACACATAGACCTGATGTATTTTTACTACTGTTTTATCAGTTTCTCTTTACTAGGATACAAGCCTCATGAGAACAGGTGATCTCTGTGATCTCATGATGATCGCTGTGACCCAGCAAATAGAGCAGTGGCTTATATAGGGGAGTCACTGAACTAAAATTGATTGAATAGCTATATTACATGGGAAATAATGTAATATGGTATAGACATGGGTATAATAATAATATCATCCATAAACATAATATTCATAATAACAAACACAAAATAATGTTTATTTTGTGCTTTACTTAAATTAACTAAATCATTCAGTTGCTACACTGATCTTATTAGATAGTTACTCTAATTCTCCTCATTTTACAAATTAGAACACTGAAGCAGAGTTTAAGCGATTGGTCTAAGCCTTCACCATTATTATACGCAGAGGAAAATTTCTAGTACGGAAAGAATAACATAATTGTGTTTCTATCCAGGTGGTGGTATTTCTTTTACTTTTTTAAAAAGTAGATATATGTGTTGCTTAGTTTTCTCGAATAAGCATATACTATTTTTATAATAATTTTATGGTAATATTGGGGAAAATGAAAAATTCTATCTTCACAAAAGGCCCCCTTATAAAGAAGCCTGTGGGTTTCTATTTATTTTTAAAATGAGAAGTCTGGGTCGGGCTGGGTCAGGAGGATTTGTGAAATGGAAATGACGCCAACGCAATATCTGCAACAAGGAGATAAAAATTCAGAAGCAGGTATGAGTAGTGTGTTGGCTAGACAGGATTTGGGGAAGAGTTATTAAGAAAGAAGGGATTGAAGGTGGAAATACAACCTGTCTAATGAAAGTGTTTAAAACAGTGTTTGGGAGAGTGTGTCCTTCAGGACTGGGGCAGGTTGGTTTTCCGTGACTGCCTTAGTTGACATCGAGCCAAGTCTTGCTCAGTTTTGCAACTTGTGCCACATAAAATCCTGCAGCCTGTCTTGCCTGAATGGGGACATTGCAGTCTAATTTAAGCTCACACAGAGTTAATAAGTATTTGAAAACACCCATCAATAATTACGGAGAACAGTGGAAGATACAAATGAAAGCTGTAGCCTACAGTACATTCTCCTTCAAGCTTATTTCCTTACCTCATTTAGTTAATCCAAATATGGTTATTTGAGGAAATTTTAAGGCAGATGAAGGAGGTTATGGGGAATTTATCACTGAAGCAAGGCATGAAGTACCAACACTTCCTCAAAATGTAATAATCAACAAAAATAATAAATTCGACATAATCGTTTCTAACCATTTGATTTTCTTCTAACTCGAGGTTGACTATGAATTAAATTTAAGGTGCTCATGGATAAAATATCTATTTAATTGTGCTAGAGTTCTCTTTCTGGGTAGCTGGCCATTATTCTACGGTCAAATTTAAATACAGAAACAGGATCTTGGAGATAATTCAGGTTAACCCCTCCATTAAACAGACCAAAAAATTGAAGGCAGAATGTTAAACAGCTTGTCTAAGAACACAAAGCTTCTTCTCTGGGTGTCCAGGACTAGTTAGTTCTCTTTTTAGTCTATAACACTTTATTTTCAGTCATAGATATTTTTTTTAGCTCTTTTTCCAGGAAGTTAAGAAGAATACAGTAGCATGTTTCAAATGTAATCCAAGAATAAAATCGACTTTGTACAAAGGTGACATAGACAATGAAATATGCATAGGAATCTGAGAAGTTCTGGTATCTTGGCAATTCCAGGAATCCCTTTGACTTTCCCCACCCCAGCTCCATATGAGACCCTCTGCCAAGTACCTGCTGCTCTTTCCCTGACTCCTAGAAGCTACACTCAAGAGAGAATCTGCTATCGGTTTGAGTTTGCACTCACACTTTCCTCTACTTAAAAATCCCTTTCCCTGGACATCTGCACGGCCATCTTTGACACTCCCTCCAACCTCTCTCTTGAATGTCCACACTCGTTTATATCAAACTGCCCAGTTGGCTTTGGAGCTACATTCACCTGTGTTTACAGCTCAGCTTTCGTCTTAGATGTGTAATGTTGAGCAAGTATTTAACTTTTTTTCTGGTTCAATTTTCTCATCAGAAAAATTTGTAATAGTACCTATCTCATGGAGTTGTGATAATTAAATGAATTACTACTTGCAAAATACAAAACATTCACTCCAATTACCCTATTTTATCCCTTTTCATACATTTTTATTATGTTATTATCTTAATAATATATTTACTTATTTATTCACTTGTTTGTCTCTACTGTTACACAATTCTAGGAGACCAGGGAACTTGATTTTCCTTTTCATCTTATATCCCAACTATTCAGAAAATTTCCTGGCAAAGAAAAGCCCCTTGATATACATTTGTTAAGTAACTGGTAGTTATTCACATTTCAGGTCCCTTCAGTTTCAGCCTTATTTCTAACCACTGAATAAAGCTCTGTTCTAATTGAAGATGTTTCAGGCCTTAGTAAAGAGGGAGGTGAAGGGCATTGTAGACCCACGTGGACAGATGGCCCCGATTCTGTGTCTACATGAGTCACCTGTGAGCACTGAGAAGCTTCCCTTCTCAAATAGTTTTGCCAAGTCAACCACAATGGTTTCTCAAATTTCGTTCATTTCTTTACTTGAGCTCTGCCTTTATCTCGGGGTTAGCAAATACCCACTCTGAGGAAGTTGTGTTCACATACATGTGCTTTTTAACTTTTGGGGCATCAACTGTTTAATATTTTTTTCTCATAAATACTCCTCTGACATCAAAGGAAAAATTTGTTTATAACTCCCTAATTTTTGGGGCCAGTGCTTATGCAAATATCCAGACAGCAATACTGATAACATCATAGAAATGAAATATGGAGGCAACTCAGTTCCAATCTCAATCTCTCTCTCTCTCTCTCTCTCTCTCTCTTTTGGTGCATCTTGAGTTGAGTTTCTTCCACTATAGACTAGCTTTTTCCACACAGCAGGACACATGGCTACCAACAGCTCCCAGGACTCATAGCTCATAGTCCTCATCACAGAGAGGAATTATTCATTTTTAGAGTTCCAGGGAAGAAAGGAGGTGAAAGGAGAAGACATATCTATTATTTTTAAGAGCATGACCAGAAAGATGCAGGAATCACGTCTGCTCACATCCTACAAGTCAGAATTTAGATTCACGGTCAAACCTAGCCACAAAGAAGATTGGAAAACATGTTTTAACCAGGGCAGCCATGTGTCCACATATATTTTAAGGAATCTATCAAAGGAAGAAGAGTGGTGTAAATATTAGAAGACAACTCTCACTGAACAATTATGGCAATGAAGACATGATATGAATAACCCAAGCATTGTTAGATCAATATAACTAAAGTAGAGACAGTGAAGGACCAAAAGTATGTGCTTTCCCCAAAAAAGGAAGAGATTTTTGAAAATATCAAAAAAGAAAATTACATTGTTACTGCAAATAAGATTTTTACTTTCAAATTATATTTCATAACATATTAGTCAGATAATTAAAATTAAGACCAAGCTCGTTTAGTTTTGGTTTCCTCCATTGTGTCATGGTAGTTTTATTTAAAAGGTTAATGGGTATGTTTGTCAGGGAACCCAACAACTGATTTGTTTTCAAAAAGAATATTGTTTCTTTGATAATAATATCCGAATTTCTAAAAGCTTCTTATTAAGGGATCAAAAATAATGTGCTAGATCCTGTCAGGTGAGTAACTACTCACTAGGTGAAAACCAGGACATTAGAAACAGAGTAATTTTTTCCAGCGAATGGTAGGTGGCCCTATCGAGGAAACCACTCTGACTGCCCGTTCTAAGTACCTATTTCAGATCTAGGAGCAGCTGAGAGACTCAGTAGGGCCTGATCCCCTGCACTTTTTGATTATTCCCCTCAGTCCATACAAAAAGCAGAAACAAACAAATAACTTCCAGCTACCCAAATCAGAGACAGCCCCACGGTATCTATCAGCACCCGAGCATCCGGATGTGGTATCCAATATGTTCGCTACAGAGATGTCTCTATTACGTCTACCCAAATATCTTTCACATTTTAGATCTAACGCGTAATCCTCCGTATCACCTCCTGCCAAAATAGCTATTGTATATTTTAACTGGGAGAGGATGGCTGCCACATAGCTAAATTGGAAGCATGGCTATTTTTAGTGCTTGGTGAAAGGACTTACATAAAGAGCTTCTCTATTCACCCTTTTGGGATCCTCTTATGTAAAAGGCCTGGCACGAGTGTAAGGTATTATTATGACTATAAAAGCTCCTCGCTCTGTAATCATAGGAAAAGCAGTATTATGAAGAAATACCATGCAGTTGCATGGCAACTGAATCCTAGTGGGGTTAGTTACCACGCAGAGGAGTTCTCTGTGCTTCAGAGCAGCCCAGCCAAGGCAGCACCCAGACCACAAGCAGGTAAACATCCACCTGTTGACTAAGGTCGGTTTCTCCTCTATCTTGGTCACTGAATGGAATGCACGATAAAGATGTGGTTTTTGCTTCCGAAGACAGAGCCATTAAAGGGTGTTTTGTTTGACAAATTTCTGGCACCTCTTTTCATTGTGACAGAATGAAAAAGCACACAGGTCCTACAGTGCCAGCAACAACAGGAAGTCACAGCAGCAGCTTGTGCCAGATCCAGGGATCATAGAAATGTATACTGACTTTATTAACCTCTAAAATGGGTGTACTATCTCAAGGTCTTCTCTTGTTAAAAAATAAAAATGTAGATACTTTTTACTGGGTAAATGTTATGGTACCTGCCGGCATCCCTTCTCTCTTTTTGCAATCAATAAAATTCGCTCTTCTGAGAAAGTACCATTTCCTCACGCTCAGTGCTTGTGGTTCAGGTGGGGATGAATCTCACCTGCTGCCCAGATGGGCTGGTCATTCAGAACTAGCCAATCAGCATATTTCATTGCCTTAAGGTTGGTTCCAGATTGAGCATATGACAAAGCCAGGGCAATGAGACTCATTGTAGGGCTTCTTTTAGAACTTCTGAGAAAAAGGTGTTGGCTTTCTCCTGGGCTGGCCAGTCTGCTGCTTGGTGGCCACCTTGCCTTCTGTGGACATAACTTCCTCAGGGTAAAGCCAGCACAGAGGACGGCAGAGCCATAAGATGTAGGACACAGATTACCAACTGCATTATCTGAACAACTGGGTCCAGTTGGAACAAATAGACTATCCCCACACTTTTCGATAGACAATTTTTTTGTGTGTTTTAAACTTAAACTTGTTCGAATTATGTATCTGCCACTTGGAATGAGAAGGTTCCCTACCAACACTCAGCATAAGTATGAGCTTTGGAATTTATATCTGCTCTATGCCACTAACTAGCTGTGTGACCTGGAGGAAGTTACATGCCTTCTCTGAGCTCCAGTTTCTTTGTTTTTAAAATGAGCATAATAATGGTATCTTAACTCATAGTTTTATTAGCATTATGTGAAACAGTGCATGTCTTCTCCAAGTGCCTGGATGAAAGATGAGCTCAATACCTGGTATGTATTACTTGTTAAGGATTTGCAGAGGTCTCTGCCTGAGATGAGAGGAATACTCAATTATGTAGAGCACAGGACACTATCAGGAATGCTCAGTCACTCCGTCAGTGGACTCTCCTGGGTCACTAGTTCTCGAATTTCATTTAACCTGAGAAACGTTAGTTGGCCTTGAAAAGGTTCAGAAGGATTCCTCTCATGCTGACCTCCTGGGAGCACTGCAGGAGAGGAATGTAGGCCATTACTGTTCAAGGGACCTGTAGACTTCCATCTTTGTTCGGTAATTGGGGTAATCCTCCCCGCATCTTGTCCCTCAAGGCACGCCTCTTTCTCTCCTTCCCTCTGAGAAAACTAATGTAATGGGCCTTCTGTGGGAAGGGAAGGCCCATTACATTAGTAAAGGGAAGGCAGGGAAGTTCTGTGCATAAAGCCTTCTTCTTTGCCATGTAGTGTCCCTGGAGTAACAGAATCCCAGGTACTGGGGTGCATTTTTGGAAAGGGAATAAAATAAAAGGAAAAAAAAAAGAAAGTACAGAATATTAATATGTCAATATATGGTCCCTACAAAACACTACTATTCTCAACAGCCACTAGGCCACACACTTCCTCAGTTCATGGAGTCCTTCAGTAAGTTTTTCATGGCACCTCTATGCCAGAGCCAATATCTAACAGTTACATTTATTAAATGGTTAAGCCTAAACATCTAAATAACTATATTATAACAACTTAGCAGCAATTTGAAACAAATGATACACAAATATTGAACGAAAATAATATTTTTATTTTATTCTAAAATACCCACAGTTATTTACTAATGGGTCCTGTGTAAATATTGGGCATCAAACAATTTTTCAAAACATAAAACCAGTTGGGACACTGCTGCCCTCATTTCTTGTTCCACGATGATTTTTGTGTAAGACCTGTTTTTAGTCATGACCACCACAAAAACCCAGTTTCACAAAGATATGACACCGTCGAGAGTAATGTAGTGCAATCCGATGGTGAAACTATGAAGCCAGTAGTTTGTGTGATGTCTATTTTCCGTCAAAAACTCAAAATCTCTCCTATGAGTTTGCTACAGTACTCAGGGGTACCTCGGCACACAGTTTGGGAAACTTGGACACTAAACTACTTCCATGTGTTTTCTCATGTTATCCATACCACAGTTCTATGAGCATAGGGGCTTTAATTCATCAAATTTTAAGTGAAGAAACCAGACTTTATATTTAATGACTTAAGCTTTTAGCTAAAATGGGGGAAAATAGGAATTTAAGTCAGCGGCCCCAAGTCTCTGTTATCAACCTCTAGTCTCCAATGACTAAAGTAGGAAAAAATGTATTTATAACTTACAGTATTTTCTTAATTTTCTTTCTTAATTTATTTCATGATACCTGTACTCTTTAATGAATACTAATATTTAGTTCACTGCTAAGCTTCAGGCTGGGAAACCAGACTCGTGAGGCTGGCCTCAAAAAGCTGCAAGGCACAAAGAAAGACAATAAAGGTGTTGTCATAGAATTATCTTAGGATGCACCAAGGGAAACAAGACTATAATATGGGGTGATCAGAAAAACTTTATATAGGATCTAAAGCTTGAGGGAGAATTAGATAGTAAAGAGGTATTGAAGTATCATCGCGTTGACTGTCTCTAAAAAGCCACCTCCAACAGAAGTGCACACAAAGGAACAAAACTGTGAGAGACCCTAGTCTGCCCGAAGGAGGGAAGCTGAGAGTGATGGAGGCATGAAGAGTGAGACATGTCTAGATGTGTGGTTGGGGAAGGGGTCCGACTGCCAACATTTTCTGGGAATATGTCCAGTAATTCAGTGTTTCCCAAAGAGTGACATTTGATGCTGGAAAGATGCTTCTTAATAAAGGAATCCTGTGACTGTTGGAGATACTCTCTTAAAGTTTCAAAATGAAAATAAGTATTACAAAAGCTTTAAGAATGTCTGCTGATTAAAACAACCACCAAATAAAAAAGCTTTTGGTTAATCTAGTGTTTATGTCCTTACTGCTCTCTGAGACTACTGTTGTAGGCACCAGGAAGCTTCAAATTCTCACTTACCGCTTGTGATAACCTAAACCATTCCTTAAACCATTTCAGATCAATCTTATTTTCTTTAAAAGACAATGCACATGCTAACTTTGTTTCATATTCCTCCTTTTGGGGAATTTGGGAAGAGATAATGGTTAGGTATAAGGACTATGTGTTTAACATAGGTGGCCCATGTCATGCCTTACAGATCAGGGATGCAAGTAGCTGCCAGAAAGTTTAGATACGACACTGAGTTTGTTGCCTGAGCAGCTTGGATTTAGTATAGTGAACAAAAGGCTATGTTACATATTCTATTAAAGAAACAGAGCTCTGTAGACAGGGCAGACTTTAAATAAATACACGTGCCAAAATCACCTTCAAAGGAAAAGCAAGGTTGTCTCTACTCAAAGGAAGAATTGGCTCTGTTACAATTCAAACATACCATAAAAATGCTTAATGATACATTTTCATAAGCCTTGCCCATCAAAATCCCCACGTGCCTGTTTTAAAAATTACAATGCTAATTGGTCAGAGTGAGTTTGGAGAGAGATTTATTATCAAATTAATGGGGGAAATGGTCATCTACCAACAAAGGTTTTAATATATCGAGCATTTATAATATGCCAAGACCTGTGTGGAATATTTTATGTGCATCTTCTGGAATCTCAACTCTGAAGAGGGGTTCTAAGTTGTCCCAAATTTAGAGAAAAGGGGCTCAATTGTAAAACACCACACTATTATGTGAATGTTAAAAGCAGAATGGAAATCCAGGTGTAAATAACCTTAAGTCCATGGTCTTAACCACATTTTCTGTTTTAAAACACACATCTAACAATGAAGCCACTTCCCAAAACATTTGTGCTTTGGTGTGTGACATGATACCAAGAGAGTTCAGATTTTACACCCCTAAGACACTTTGATTTTTGAAACTAATTTTAAAGCATCCTGGATCCAAGCTTTAGCTGCCAGCACATGTGGAGAGGGGGGTGGGGAATGGTCCTTCTCATCTTGCTTTCTGATTACCTCTGGGATCTGATCTAGCAACTGTGGCTATGATGGGAGCTCAGCATATCAATGATCCCTTCATTAGAGGTTTTAGACACCTGGCTCCACTGAGATGCTTTACCAACAGTGTGTGTGAAACATCCCTTCACTACTAAGTAAAGCAAAGTGTAGTAAATTTTTGTATTAGAATATAAGACGCAGAGGCACCCAGTCAAGATGGTGTAGAAGGTAGACATTGTGCTGCTTCCTCTGGAGACCACATCTGGGTAAAGGAAGTATAGGTGGAAAGCAGGTCTAACCTGAATGTCTTCATCAGTCAAATTCATCTTATTAAGAATATAGTTTAAAGTGAAAAGCAAAAGAAAGTTATCAAATAAATATATATATTAAAATGTTGATTATTGTTTTGGGGAGAGCATTAGAAAAAAAATAGAAAATTTTTAAATCGCTTCTGATATTCTTTGTATATCAATACAATTCCATAACTGTCACAATCATGGCAAAAATTTGAAGTGCTGATTTAACTTTAAAATTAAAAATCTTAATTATACTACTCATCAGCAGGGCTGTAGTTAACAGTCTACCAGTGTTTCCATCGGCCTTTTTCCTGGCACCCATTGATAGCTATATTCCTCCTAATTAAGATAAAACAACAATCCAATGAATCTATAGTGCACAACAAAATCCCCCCCCCAAAAAAGCTGAAAATAGAGGCATACCAAACTACTAAGTAAAGCAAAGTGTAGTAAATTTTTGTATTAGAATATAAGACGCAGAGGCACCCAGTCAAGATGGTGTAGAAGGTAGACATTGTGCTGCTTCCTCTGGAGACCACATCAAAATTACAGTGAAACTACAGAACAATCATCAGGGAGTCGCCTGAGGTCTGTCTGAACAGAAGTCCTACAACTGAGGACACACGTAGGAGACCAGCTCAAGATTGGTGGGAGGGGTAGATACGTGAAATAAGCCTGTCCCACAGCCATGTGTGATGGTTGAGAATCAGGAAGGATGTCTTGGCTGCAGAGGATTCTCCTGGAGGAGTGAAGGGTCCCCAGCACACACCAAGCTCTCCAGCCCAGGGTTCCAGTACTGGGAAGGTAAGTCCCCACAAACTCTGGCTGTGAAAACCAGTGGAGATTGTGGCTGAGTGAGATGGAGGAATGCAGGAATTGCAGACATTTCTCTTAAGGGGCCCACACGCGGACTTACTTAGTGATGGTATCATTTGCTCTGAGCGCCAGTTCTTGGGCTTCAGCTCGAGGAGTGCCAGGGACACACGGGGAGAAACTGCTATCTGGCTTCAGGGCAAGACTGGAGGAGTGGCTTTCTCCTGGACAAAAGTGCTGGCAGAGGACATGGTTCCTTTGTTGAGCCCTCCCCATTCCCACCTGTGGACACAGGCAGCTGCCATACCTGAGTTTCCATCAACCTGGTTAACAGAGGTGGCCCCACCCAGGGGATTCCCTGAGACCCAGCCTACACAAATTATGGGCCCACCGAAGCTACCTCAAGTAGTTTTTGTACATACAAATGGCTTATTTTGGCTCATGCTGCGAACTTTCCTAAAATCTCTCAAAGATTCACAAAACTAAACAAGCAACATCTGGCCTCAGTGTGCCCCATACCTCTTGCTGAGCAGCCCCAAGTCTGGCACTAGCAGCAGCTGGTCTCCATTTTTGCTTGGCCTTTCAAGGCATGTCTAAGCCCAGCACAGGTGGCAGCCATCTGTAGATTGCTTCATGGCTCATGCCAAGTGACCTCGGGCAGTGTACAGGCTGAGGCTGAACCTGGTCTGCAGCTGGGCCCCTCCCAGGAGGCCCTTGGGCTGGAAAGAGCCAGAGCACTACCTAGGGCTGCACCTGAGGAGGACACATCCAAAAGGCAGACAGGGCGGACACCAGAGCCCTGCTAAAGTGATCCTGCTCCATAGAGTTGGTCCCACACTGGCTAATCTTCACAATCAGCCTGCAGGTCAATCCCTCCTATGAGTGTACAAACAGCATCCAAGGCTAAAGTACAACAGAAGGGCACACACAACCCACACAAGGGACACTTCTTGAGCACCTGGCTCAGGTGATGTGGAAAGGCTGTACCACTGGGCCCCACAGGACACCTCCTATATAAAGCTAACCTACTAAAGTTGGGAGACTTAGGCGCTCTACCTAAAATATAGAAACAAACACAGGGAGGCAGCCAAAATGGGGAAACAAAGAACCATGTCTCAAATGAGAGAACAGAACAAAGCTCCAGAAAAAGAACTAAATAAAATGGAGGCAAGCAACCTACCAGATGCAGAGCTCCAAACACTGGTTATAAGGGTGCTCAAGGAACTTAGGGGAAGAGTAGATGAACTCAGTGAAAATTTTAACAGAGATAGAAAATATAAAAATGGAAATAGAAAACATGAAAAAAAAAACCTAATTGGAAATGAAGACTACACTAACTGAGATTAGAGGGAATCAACAGAGTAGATGAAACAGAGGATCAAATAAGCAACAACATTTGCATCTGGAGTACCAGAAGAAGAGTGAGAACAAGGTATTGAAAACCTATTTGAAGAAATAATGACAGAAAGCTTCCCTTACCTGGTTAGAGAAATAGACATACTAGCCCAGGAAGTTCAGTGAGTCCCAAAGGAGATGAACCCAAAGAGGCCCACACCAAGACACATCATATTTAAAATGCCAAATGTTGAAGACAAAGAGAAAAATCTTAAAAGCAGCAAGAGAAAAGCAGTTAGGAAACTCCCGTAAGACTGTCAGCTGATTTGTCAACAAAGACTATACAGGTCAGAAGGGATTTGCAGGAAATAGTCAAAGTAATGAAAAGTAAGGACCTACAACCAAGATTATTCTACCTAGCAAAGCTATCATTTAGAATTGAAGGACAGGTAAAGACCTTCCCAGACAAGAAAAAGCTAAAGGAGTTCATCACCACCAAGCCAGTATTACAGGAAATGTTTGAGAGACTTCTTTAAGAAGAAGAAAAAATATACACTAAAAATATGAATAATAAAATGACAATAATTTCATATCTATCAACGAGTACTTCAAATGAAAACGAATTAAATTTTCCAATCCAAATATAGGATGGCTGAATGGGTAAGAAAACAAGACCCTTACTTATGCTACCTGCAAGAGACTAACTTCAGATCAAAAGACATCCATAGACTGAAAGGAAAGTGATGGAAAAAGGTACTTAATGAAACTGTAAAAGAAAAATAAATCTGGGCTAGCAATACTTATACCAGACAAAACAGACTTTAAAACAAAGAGACAAGGATCCAATAATCCCACTTCTGGGTATTTAGTCAAAGAAACTCAAAATACTACTTTGAAGGGACATGTGAATGTACATGTTCATTGTGGCATTATTTACAATAGCCAAGATATAGAGGCCACTTGCATGTCCATCAATGGATGAAAGGATAAAGAAGTAGTATAATATAATAATATAATTAATATAATATAATAAATACAATACAATACAATACAATATAATATTACTCAGCCATAAAAAAGAATGAAACCTTGCCATCTGCAACAACATGAATGAACCTAGAGGGTGTGCTGAGTAAGTCAGTCAGAGAAAGACAAATACCATATGATTTCACTTATACATGGAATCTAAGGAACAAAATAAACAAACAAAATAGAAACAAGCTAATGGATACAGAGAACAAACTGATGGTTGCCAGATGGGAGGGGAGATTTGGGGAGTGGGTATAAAAGGAGAAGGAATTGTGGAGTACAAATTGGTAGTTACAAAATAGTCAACTGGTCACAAATAATTGTATTTAATATTTAAATTTCTTTTTATTCTGAATGGTCTCTATATATTATAGATTAGATTATTGTTTAGCATTCATTCACTCCCCACACTCCTTTTGAGGTGGAATACTTTTCCACATTAATGACTTTGGGTCTGGCCACGTGACCTACTCTGACCTCTGGAGAGTGAGCAGTTGTGATGCAAACAAAAACAAAATGTGCGCATGTGATTAGGCTTATCTTAATGCCCTCTTAGGAGAGACAGGAGAAAAGCATATCAAATAGTCATTGCTTAGTCTCCATGGGGCAGAACCAAACCAGATTAGCACAACCAACATGCAGCCTTCTGAAACAGAACTTTCTAGGTGACCCGCTGACCCATGAGTGAGAAAAATGGGTGCATATTGTTGCAAATAGGTGTGGTTTGTGAAATAGAACTATCGTAGTCTAACACCCCACTTCACTCTACCTCCAAGTATGTCTAATGACAATTTATTCTAGATCACTCTGAAAAACCCTATACAACAGAGTAGTTTTGTTATTAAGTTATTCTCTGTCTCTAGCCAGTGCAAAATTCCCACTTCAGTGCTTCCTCTCCACTGGCAAAGATTTTCTCTTCTCATTCCTCTGATCCAGCTTGTAATTTCATGTAACTTGAATGGGATCCTCACCCAGTAGGTAAAATAGGGGCCAGGCTGTCTGCTTGCATGGCTGTCTGTATCTCAGGAGATGGAGAACATTTGTTTGATTCTATAGCTCCTGTCTGTGTTCACTACCAGAGTTGCGGCTCTCATCTCTGATGTTGGCTGATCTAGCTCCTCGTGTCTTGGCGGTGGTCCTCGCATCATCTCTGATATTTTCTACTTCCATATTTTGACAGGTGAGATGGTCTTGGGTGTCCAAACAGGCTTTTGTACAGCAAGCATTCTTAGGTGGCTGAGACTGTGAAGGTCCAGACATTTTCCCTAATACCAACTCACAACCTCTGCTCAGGGTCCCCTCATCAGCCTCTTTGGAGAGATGACAAAATAAAGGATACTATCCAATTACATCTATGTTCTATCTCCAAGCCCATGGGGAACCTGGGAATACCTCCAGAAGCTGAAGAGTGGTCTTTACTCCCTCCTGCCTAAGCATGCCACTGGTACACCTCTTGTCCTTCCTTAATAGCACAGCAGAGCCTTGATGAGATTCTCAGCCTCAGCTCTCTGTCAGATGTCTCAGATTTACCAAAAATTATGTGTTGCTCTTTGCTATCAGAGGCAGGAAATTTAAACAAGAAAGATTCCAGCTGGGTTAATGCAGAGGAGAGTAATTTACTCACTTCCAAGGCTAAGATATATAAAGCAAGTCTCTTTATTTGCATCTTGGTGTGAATCTAGGGAGTCAAGTAGAGACTATAAATTTTGGGGAGAAGAAAAGAATATTTAAAATTACTCATTAGAGAATTGAGTGTTCGTTTTCAGCTGTTTTTTTTTTTCTTTTTTTAAGTCAGGTAGTTAAAAAATCAAGGAAATTAATATCTCATGTTTCAAGTTATTGGCACTATGCTTGGCATACTGAGTCACAGATCATTTTTTTAAGTGAGTATATCAAAAGAATAAATTTGATTGACAGTTTGGATTTGAATAGTTGGATATTTCTACAGAATATAAGTTCCATGAGAACAGGAATTTTGTTGTTTGTTTCACTGTAGAGAATTAAAGAATGTTTGTTGCTTTTTTTTAAAAAAAAAGTGTTAGTTGTGTGAATTGATACAAATAAGCTTAATGTGTTTTTTCCTCTACTTGACTTTAACTTAGAAGTATCTGACATTTCCAATCAACTTAAAAAATATAGCCCGGATATGCTTTGATTTTCCTTATTTCATTTTTTTAAAATCTAGCCAAGCTTTTCTCCTTACTAGAGGAATGTAAATTATCACACACATATATGTCTAGCTCTTTGTTATTCAAATTTCTATATTCTTTTCATTAAACTTAGGTATGAGCATTATTAAAAATTGACATGTTCATTATATTTAACAGTTTTTATTCATTAAAAGTAAATAACCCATTTTCTATAATGAAACCCATAAGGTCCTTTTTTTTTTTAACCAAGGAAAAAACAGAACTATTTTGATTACTGTAGCTAAAAATTTTATAAAATATTTTCCCAAGGTAATAATTTATCTTGATTTATAGCTATAATTCCCTGACTACCTGTGTAGAAACAACTTTTATACAGGAATTGTATTATTTAAAGCTTTGGTTAATTTCCTATGGAAAATATAGGTGGTCCAACTCTGAGTAAAAACAGTTTGAAAAGGATGTGTGTGTATGTGTGTGTGTGTGTGTGTGTGTGTGTGTGTACACACACACATATATATTCATGGATATACCTACCCACTACTGATTATAGACACTTTGGGAGACAAACACCCATTTTAACAATTAAATTAAAAACACAGCATCTATCTTGTTCTTTTGTGATTTATTCATTTCCATGTCCACCCCTCAAGCTCTGAAGATTACGGAGACACCTGGCATAGTGAAAGAAATCAATCCCTTTTGTATTTCTTTCTTCATCCTCTTCTCACATATTAGCCCAAGATCTGATTTGAGAAGAGAAATGCTGAGTTTTAGCCAGCAGTCAATGTAATATTAGTGGATGAGTTCCTGAGTACCTTTGCAGGGCCAGAAAATGTTTTCCTTCCACTGTTAGAGTTAAGATATAGAGGTCTCATTCGTACAGCACACCCAATGTGTTTGGAGTAGGCACTCAACAGTAATTCCATCCTCATGATATTTCTTTATGTTCCTTACCCCTATAGAATAGTAAAGATGATTTTAGAAGCTAGCCTATAACAGAAAATACCAACCTAAATTGACCTAAGCAATAGCAGGACTTTTTATATTCTCATTGGGAGATAATTCTTTTTTTTTTAATAGGCAAGGCAACCCTTGGTTGACCTTACAGATTGCAAGGATCTACCTTGTCAGCTTACGTTCCTTTATTTTTTTTATTTTTTACGCCTACAACACCTGGTCTTCCTAGGTGGTCTCCCATCCAACATTGAGAGATAATTCTCGATGGATTTCCTGTGTTTCTGCACATGTTGTGAGCAAAGCCAATGCCTGTCCTTCTTCCAGTTTATCATTTCGAGGATGTTTATCAGGTGAATAGCCTTAGAAGACAGAGATATCGTCTTCTTCCAAAGTCAACAACAGGCTTATTTATAATAAAAGTATAGTAAAAAATAATGTGTCCTTCACAAGCAAAGAGCAAGTATGCTTACAGCACATGATAAAGATTCCTAAGTTCATGTCACTAAGCTCAGAGTTCCTCTCCTGTAACACAACCCACCATGAGAGCAGGCATCACCTGGCCCTCTTCACATCATCTTGTGGGATTTGGGGACCCAAGGAACAAGTGTTCATGCTGATACCCTGGCTGCCACTATTGCTTTAAGAACTAAATCATCCTTTGTTACTTGGGAATCTCATGTCTTCTGTCAGCATCCATGAAACCATGGTAGGCTAACTTGTTGACTTGCAAGAAGGGTAAATTTTCAGATGATTCACAGATTTTGATGATCTCATCACAAGAAGACTAAAGACAGGGTAGACTCCAGGCATGCATCCAAAATCCAGTGCTGCTTCTCTGTGATTCTTTTATGTTCTGCCCTCTTCTGTGTGTTGGCTTTAATCTCAGTCAATAGTGAGATGGCTGCAGAAGTGTTAGTTTGCAAACTGGCCTTGAAATTAGAGGGCAATGAGAGACCACAAAAAGAGGCAGCACACTCTAGATTGGCAGGCGGCAGGTGTAATAAGCAAGGGAACTTACATACAAGGCTTATTTTGGCAGCTGCAAGACAAGTGGATCTCCATACCTATCACCAGCACCTTAAAAGTTTATATAGAGGTCTCAGCTGGGTTTAGTCACATATTCAGTTTAGACGGTCTCAAGGACACCTTACTCTCTCAAAGACTGTGTCCTTGAAACAGCTCCTAGTGTGAGAATGATGGGTGGAACATACATTCAAAGGATGGGATTGGGGGAGCGAAGAGCCTCTAATTGTCCAGGTCTAGCTCAAGGGTCAACCAGTGGTCACTTCTTCTCAATGACCTCCTCCTGTGCTCCGCCCCTCTTGAGTGGCTCTTACAATCTTATATGCCCCGCCTCTTCCACAATGTGCTCTGATTGGTCAGCAAGAGATTTCACTAGCATGGAAGTAGCTGGTTGGCCAGCACTAGGGGTCACATGCTCTCTCCTATAAGCTATATTAAAGGCAGAGGAAAGACAGAGGAGCTTGTCCAGAGAGAGTCTGTGTAGCTGGAGTCCAGAAATGAGGAAGACAGAGAATTTTACAAGGAGCAATTGCATTTCACATGGGTATTGATAGTGGTAGAGATAGATGATGTAGATTTTTAAAATAGTTTGCCATGAATTAAGAATGAATCTCTCCTCCTCCTCACACTTAGTGGTGTCGAGACACTAAATAAAAATTGCTACTGTGTTCAATCCCTAGTACATAGTTTTCTGAATACCATTTCTCAAACAGAGACTGGGATGTGTGGAATATTAAAGGTAATTAATTGATGTTTTGTTGAAGAGGGAAAGTGGATAAAAATTAAGTCTTCAAAAAAATAGCATAATCGTGAGTATTAAAATCTCTGGAAGAAATATTTTGTTTTTAAGTAGGACAAATACGTAAGTGCTTAGTTACTTTTCCACATCAACAAAATAGAAGATGGGTAGGTGAGGGGTTAAGAAAAACAGAGGTGAAAAGACTGGACAATGTCTGAGTTATTAGAAACCATAGTCCGACCTGCACATAATTTCCCAATCCTCCTTTCTATTTACAGGACCAGGAAGTTGCAAACAGATTTTATCTTTTGTCTTGGCTGTTGCTTTAGTTTCCCAAAGTAATGTGTCTCTGTGAGGTTACAGTAGAAACACTCCGTGGTGGGTAATTTTATGTGTCAATTTGATTGGGCTGCGTGGTGCCTAGACATTTGCTCAAACATTCTTCTGGGTGTGTTTGTGAGGGTGTTTCTGGATAAGATTAACATTGGAATCAATAGAATGAGTAAAGCAAATTGCCCTCCCTAATGTGGGTGGGCCCATTCAGTCAATTGAAAATCTGAATAGAACAAAAACATTGAGTAATTCCTCCTGCCTGACTGCTGAGCTGGAGCACAGGTCTCTCGCAGCTTTCAGATTCCCACCAAAATATCAGCTCTTAGTTTCTGGCCACTGGCTTTGGACTTGAACTACACTTCAGCTCTCCTGGGGCTCCAGCTTGCTGACTGCAAGTCTTAAGACTTATCGGTCAATTTCTTGTAATAATTGTGTGAGCCAATTCCTTATAATAAATGTGTGTGCGTGTGTGTGCATACACGTGTGCTTTTGTGCACTTCCTATTAGTTCCGTTTCTCTGGAGAATCTTGACTGGGGAGCATCATAAGATAATGACATACGAAGCACACATTTTCCCAAACCAAATAATATGAATCAAGCAAATGATGAGGAGTCAATATTTACATATCATGCTCCCTCCTAGGATTCCAGTACCATGCCAGTTCCATTACGAATAGAGGATAAATGCAGTTGAACCCCGAACAGAAGTACTCATGCCCCAAACTAAACCTATTCTTCTTTCAGTGATAGAACATCGCTATCAGTTTCAAATGGGGCACAGAAAATAGACTTCATAATGAAAGTTTCCTGCAAATTTACCCACTCTCGTTAAGGAACACATTCATTTTCTTATTGCCCCTAATTTTCTTGGTAGCCTAACCCACTTCTCATTTAGGAAAAAAAAAAAAAAAATCATGCAGCTTGCTGCTAGCATTAATTTAATTTTACAAAAAACATGCTCTTCACTTGAGGGGATCGTTTTATGAATTATATAGTTGTCTAACCAATGTACTGTATACTTGAAACTAATTTAAATAAATAAGTAAGTAAATAAATAAAAACACGCTCTTCGAGGCTGAAGCGAATCTAACTAGTTTTCGATGTGAAAATAAAATATAAAAACTCTTCTTGGAGTTATTTCCCCACAGAACTTGTCTCTAATCCTAATGTAACAGAAATATATACATAAATCAGATTCATTCCAGAACAATGTTAACATCACGTGTAGAAATGCTACGTTTTCTAGGATTTGACATTTTCAGCAGATGAGAACTATTATATTTTGTAAATGGAAATACCACTATTAAAAACAATGTTATAGGTAGAATAATGGCATTTGTTTCTAAAGACTATCGATACATTAGAGCAATATGAAAATAATAATAACAGCAAGATATTTTGCGGCCAACTTTAGGTAAGGTTAGGACTGTAATCCCCAAGTTATCTCAGGGTAAACACTGTAGCCACAAGATCTACTGGCAACTATTCTTGGGACAAATGGGAAACGGGCTAAAGAAGTTAAAGACTAATAACAAAAATAATTTTGGTAACTGTTACATTGAAGTAAAAAACAATGGAGAAGAAAGAAGGGAAAATAATATTTCTCCCAGTTTTTGGCATTGTTTATTAGCAAGTATACTCTTTCGAACATTAGCTGAAACAAGCAAATTATTTCCTGGGTATTAACCACGTTGATTTCACCTTTAGGTGAAATATTCTAAAGTTTAAAAATCCAGGCAACTCTTGTGGAATTAATGCATTTTAGCACACAAGATGTTTTGTTCAGTATAAAATTACTTTAAAATGGTACAAAACATAGGCCGTATATTGAAAAGACAAAGTATATAGTTTTCATTAAATGCATAAGGTTATAGTAGTAATTCTATAAATAATAGTAACATTTGAAGAAAAAGGCTGGTATTTAAAAAAAGGCTGGATTTTTGAGATTTAATATAAAGTGAAAATAGCATTCTTAGTGTAAGTTGATTAAAAACACATCTTGTAAATCTCTGGGTTATAGCTGGCATCACAGTAAAAGCCAAATAAATCTTATCTCTTAAAAAATGTACTCAAATACTGACAATTTTAAAAAGCCTTGCAAAAAATAAATTAAAAATTAGGAAAATGAAGAGAGAAAACAGATGTAAAAAAAGTAATGTATTAAGAAAAATAAGTACTAGTTCGAGGATAGAGCTAATAAACACATACAATTAAGTAGATAAACCTGTGGCAAGTCCACTAAGGTTGAGAAGAAATACATATACACAACATTTGGAAGAAAATTTTAAAAAAAGTTTTATAAGTCATAGACATTTTTTAAGCCAGCAAATAATAATTACCATTCTAAGTAAAATAGATTAGTCTCTGGGGAAATTTAAAATGTTCAAAATTGACACATATCAGTGATAAGAATAAAATGAAGAGATCTATAACCATAGACTCATTTTGTTGTTTTTATTACAAAGAATTGCTTTTATTTGAGAATCTGGACATCGATGCATTTGCTGATAAAACTGCTGAAGCTCTTAAAAGAAAATATAATTTATATATTATATAACCTAGATCGGAAAACTATACAAAATTTAAAATTTTCCAATTCATATGATGAGGATAAGAGAGACCTAATATTTTAACTTGAGAACAATACCATAAAAAATGACATTAGGGAATTCTTACCAATGCAATTAAATGAATAAATACTAAAGTGAAAAAAAAAGTCAAAACCATATATATAAACATATATACATTTATGTATATATATAATGTCATAAAAGAAAAGTTGAACTGGATAGAATTAAACAGACAAGGAAGACTTTATTCAAGGCTATTGCAATGGGGGAGGAGTCATTGAACTCCACTCCACAGAAGCAAAAGGAGGAAGAGTTGTTAAGCAATGGATGAGCTAGCGAAGAAGTGCCGGAGGACATTTGAGGCAGGGACAGAGCATGGGTCAACATGAAGGTCAATGTGAACTCAGAAGGTTAACTGTGTTTGCTAATTAGTGCTCCTCAAAGATAGTCTCCTACTTTTCCACAGGGAGTAGAGAATGGACAACAACTTTTCATGATTACGTTTCAAAGAGATGGCTTGTAGGTCCTTGAGAAAGACATGCCTTGGTTGTAAAACTGGTAAGAGAAAGGGACAGATAGAGTAATCAGGGGGGTCGTTTCATAAACCTTATAAATGTCTAAGCAATGTACTGCATACTTGAAACGAATAATAAAATAAAATACAATGAAAAAAGAGAGAAAGAGATAGAGAAAAATTGCAAATTTTCTAAAATAAATGCTCTAAATGAGGAAAGACCACAGGCCTATAGTCTGAAAGAAAGCTGTCTGAAGTTTAGTTAAGCTTAGGGGAATGTTAAGGCCATTTTAGCCAACACACACACAGACGCACATACAGACATGCACACTCACACGCACACACAGACACACACACACTCAAACATATACAATTGTGCTTATAAAGGATGATGCATTATATATAAGTAGGTTTTATTTCAGAAATTCAGTGATAGTTGGCTATTTGAAAACATTAATGTACGACTAAAATCTTGAATTTTTTGATAAATGCTCAAAAATTATCGATAAAAATTAAATGCCCATTTTTTATTTAATAGGCAAAAAGAAAAGAAAGCAAACCAAAAAATAGCACTCAGTAAAAGAGACATAATACATCTTTCCACATTAAAAAAAAAAAATCTATCTTAGATCATGAATCAAATTCTCCAGAGTTTCAACTAGAGACATTGCCAATAAAATCAGGAAAAGGATAAAAATGTTGACAGGTATCAATATTTAATATTTCCTTACAAGTTGCAGACCAGCATTTCTCAAGGTGTGTTTCATGAACCAGTGGTATCGACATCTTCTGGGAACTTGTTAGAAACATAAATTCTTGAGATTTTCCTGATTCATACTGAATCAGAAACTCCAGCAAAAGAGGGGAGAGGTGGACAGGGGCAGCAATTTGTATCATAACAAGTCCTAAAGTGGATTCTAATGCACATTTGAAGTTCTAGACAACTCCAGAGCAGAGGTAGGCAAAGTCTGTGCAGGCATGTGGTCTCTGTTGCAACTATTCAACTCTGCTGATACAACACTAAGTAGACATGGACAGTTTTCAAGTCAATGGTTGTGACCCACTAAAGTCCCAATAATGATTTTTTCTTTACAAAAACAAGTTAAAGACTAAATTTGGTGTTTAGCGAAGATTGCCAACTCCTTTTCTTGAGTCTATAATCTAGAAAAGAAACTCCAAAATAAATATACTCATTACAGCAGAGAAGCATAAATGTTCATTATCTCTAGATGACATAATACAATAGCTTGAACACCGGAGAATAAATGGAACCATAGTTACATAAGAGCAGTTAATAGGATAGCCAGCGATAAAATACATTTAAATAAATGAATTTATTTTAGATCAATTATGATAATGTAACAGAGTTTTTTAATAGCAATAAAAACATCTAAGAATATAATGTCCAAAATTATTAAAAAATCCATGAGTCAAAGGAGATGTAAAAATGAAAATGCAGTGTTCGAGAAGCTACACCCATTAGCTATTCTCCCAATCTACTGCCCTGCCTTGCTCTTCTCCATAACACTTATTACCTCCTGACAAACCATGTATTGTAGTTATTTACTGACTTATTTTCAGTATCTCTCATCAAAAATATAAGCTCTGTAATGGCTGGGATTTTTGTCTGCACGGTTCACTGTTGGCTGATTGAAGAAATAAAAATGCTCATTGTTCTCAATTTAACTACCAAGTCTAATGTAACTTACAGCTGGAAATGACTTGATATTTAGCAAATTGAACCTCGAGTTTGTATAACTGGGTGAAAACAGCCAAAGTTATTTTTTTAAAAGCAGTGGTTGGTTGTCAGGGCGGGGGGTGGGGGTGGGGTGCAATCTGGCATTGCTGATATTAAACCGTACTAACTATAATTATCAAGATATTGACAAATTAGAAGTCTAGTCAATGACTTCTGGATTTAGTATAAAACAAAGAGAAAAAACCTGTTCAATATATGGGATTCTTAATAAATAAGTAAGCAAAAGACTTGTCATATCAGTTAAAAAGTAGGTAGAGGACTTGAAAGGATTTGAAAGAATATCTGTGAAGTGGCATTCCAGCATGGTTAATAGCATGGACTTTTGATTGTAGAGTCTAAAACTCAGATTCTGCCATGTACTGGCAGTGTGACATTAGGCCCATTATTTATCTTGTGAAAGCCTCTGGAGCTTCTTTGCAAAACAGGACTTATAATGCTTTTATCACAAATTATTTCAGTGAGCTAATAAAGTAATATATGTAAAGAACTTGGCATTACATTTATCTCATAGTAAGTGGTTAATAGGGGCTGATTTTTATTACATCAAAATTGCAATAAAAAAGTAATATGAATGTTTAAGAAAATAAGGCTGAATTAATTATGATACTCCAAAGAGATTAATATGCTAAAATTAAAATCATATATTTGAATGATATTTAAGGACATTCAAAAAAAAGGTAAATGATAAAAAAACCCCATGAGAATTGTATAGAGGGTGGTAAAGATTTTGTTAAGAGAGAGGGATGGGAATGTGATACACAGATGGACGCACTTAAATAAATACTGGACAAAAATCACACCAAATGATTAGAAAAACCTTTTCTGGATGGTAGGATTATGGGACCTGTTCTGATATAAACATGTGTTGCATTTCTAATAACAAAATAAATAAAATAAATGCATTTTAGGGAATTAAAATAATGATATTCTAATATATGTATTTCAATGACTATTAAATCCAATTCTTATAAAATTGTATAATAAAATTTTAAAGAAATAAGACTGACATAAAGTCATCTCTTTGAGATTTGTATCCAGGGTCTAGAAATCTCGTGTTTTTATTTTTATTTTCTCTTCAAAAATTTTCCAGTAAAAGACAGAGTTTCAATCTAGTATTTTGGGGAGGTAAGTAGAGGGGAAAGATAATTCTAAAGGTCACGAGGAAAGACAAAACTAGTACTCTTAATTTGTCCTTGGAGAATGAACTTAACCATCTAAATTGGTTTCTTAGGAGACTAGTATCAAGTTGTTTAATAAGAAGATTCGAGTTTCCAGGATTCTATTTTCTTCTCATCTAAAAATATCTTGGAACGTGATAGTATTGAAACCTCTTTGAAACTTGGCTTTGCTGAATGGCATTTCAAAATAAATTCGGTTGCTTTATTATGGAAGATTTGGTTAGGCTTTTATTTCGCACATTATTTTAGACTCTGACAATGAATTCAGAAATTTAAAACATAAGCAAATATTTCAAAATTACCCTTGAAAAGCTACAAACGAAACAGTGTGTGTCGTGAAAAGAATATTGAACACGAACACAATGAGTGATATTTCTAGACTTGTCACCAGCGTCAGTGGCAATCCATGTTGATTCATTAGGGTTCAGTTCTGTGATCTGAAAAATGAAGAGACTGAATGATGTTTCTGAAATTCATTTTCAAATTTAAAGAGACGTATGTAAAGTTCTACGAATTAAGTGCTCTTGGTATTTCTAGGATATATTATTTCTGTGACCATCGGTGCATTTAAATTATCTTTCAGTGATTAGAGATATAATCAAAATATTAAGTTCAACTTGAAATTCTTAGTATAGAGCATTTTTTGAGTATAGAAATTGTCAAAGCAAACCTTTGAATCCCAGAAAAATCAAACAGCAGATTTTCCTGAGCTATTTTAGCAAAATGCTAAGGACCAGAATGGCTATATGTTCAAAAAAAAGTGATGAGCTTTAGTTCATTGGTTGCCTACTAAAGACAGAATAAAAACTACTAATATAGATTCCTCGAGGTTTTAATCTTTGATATTGTCTGGATAATAATGTCAATGTCTCTATCTCTTTCTCACCCACATCTAGTAGAGGAAAACAGTCTTTTCTGAAAAATCTTTTTAGTTCTGTCTAATATTAAAAGCATAAAATCTTTAATAAAATCTACTTAGAAATTGGAGGAATGGTTGATTCTGGCTTACTAAAATATCCAAGCTCTAAAATCTCTGACATTTTCTGATAAAGCTTTACTGTCAATTTCCCAGACAAAATACAATGTCTTGGAAGCGTAAATGTAAAAAAATCAAAATAAAAAAATAAGAAAGGTATTTGTATATTATTGTTATAATACATATAATACTGTCCTTAAACATCACTTAATAATTATATTTACATGATGGTATCTCTCTCTGGATTTTGAGCTCTGTCAGTGCAAAAAGCATGTCTTGTTTGATATAAATCCCCAGGGCTTTGGACATGGTGGGTGCTCAATGCACGTTTTCACAATTAATGTTGAATGAATGAAGATCCAGGAATAGATCCTGGATTTAAAGCATACTGATTTGGATTTTTGTTTTAATTTAAATAAATTATCGTCCCCCATGAGTTAGTATTTTGATAAGTCAGAAAAATATAATATCACAAAAACTTTTTGATGATGAAATACATTTATGAAGTTACTTTATGGTATAAAGATTAATTCATATAGGTGATTAGAGTTATCATATGGCATAATATTAAGAGTGAAAGAAGGCCTCAAACTTAGCAAAGGAGTCACTCTATCAATTACAATGTCACCTGGAATTTTTTTGGAAGATGCAAAGCCTTTTATTCCTCATTAAAGACAGGACTAAAACACAAATATTGTTATGGTGAAGACAGAAATGATGTGGATATATACAAATTACTAACATCAGATATTTTTCAAGGTTGGATAGAGGGAAGAATAAGTGGGATAAAGGACATGCAATGGGGAACAGAATCCTACAAGGAGGGGTAAGATGCAGGTTCTCCCAAACTAGCCCTCAGATGACAATGCCCTGAATTCTTTGCTCAGGAAACTTTTTATAATACCTTTTTAATATTTTAATGTTTAAATAAAATAATTTGTAAGTTCTTCCACACTCCAAATGAAAAACGGCAACAAACTTAGCAGAGGGACAATATCCTCAAGATAAAGAACATATAATAACAATTTCTGCCTGATTGCAATCCTGACTCTAGCACTTTTTAGCTGAGTAACCTGAACAAGTCATCGCTCTGAACCTTGATTCCTCATTTGTAAAACTGGCACAATATTACAGAGCAGTGAGTCATTATTTGTTGTCTGTTTTCTATCCACCACACCCACCTTACATGACTAGGAGAGTTACCTGAGCTTCACGGTTTTTCTATGAGCCACACACTTGACAATATGAATAAACGTTAACCACACTCAAGGAAATAACGGAAACCCCTACTTTGAGATGGGTACCATGAAAAACATGGCCTCAGAAGCACTAGTGCCTTAACACAATGTCGGCTTGTACCACATTCAGATGAATGAATCTTTTCTTTTGTCATATTTGGAAGGCAGTAACTTCTACACAGATAAGTTAATACCCTTCCTTATATCCTTTCTTCTAATGAAATAATGTTGCTTTTGAATCTCTAATCTATCCCACAGATGGTAGATGCCTGTGAGTCCCTAGAAAGATTCAAAGAATTAATGTCTTAAGAATATTGTTATAATGGTTGGCAAGACATATGAAAAGGAAGTTCAGCTTGATGATATTGCAAAATCTCTTATTTTATTAATAAAATTTTTATTTCCTTTGAATCTACACTGTAGTACTTGTTAATAACACTCCTGTAAATAGCTATTATAAATATATCATCACACTATTAGCAGGAAGTAAAGGCTTAATTGAAAAAAGCATCTGAAAATCTTTTAGTAGTATTAAAAGCATAAAGTACAGGAACTAAGTAGTCTTTAAATAATTTGTTGTGATATCACATGTGTCTCTAGTAGGCTAATGTTCTGCATAATATGTTAATTAGGTGTATGATCAAATACCTTTGTATCAGAAATAGTACAAATTAAAACTCAGTAGTCTTTTACGAGCTGTGCTGTAGAGACCTGGGTATCTAATAAATCTCAATATAGACCATCTCATACTACTTCCCCGCGAGCAAATGTGTTCTAACCACACTGGTTATTTCTGTGCTTCACATCTCATTCTCCTTTTGGCTTTTACATCCATTTAGAATGCCTGACAACAGATCTTAACCTGACCATCTAACTTTATGCATCACCTCCTATACTTCCGTGGTTCTCCTCTCAACCTGAAATTCTGTTTTCCTTTGACAACATGAGCTTATTGTATCCCCAATGTCTGGAACAGTGCCTAGAACTTCAAAAGCAACAGATGTTGAATGAATGAATGAATGAATGAATGGTCATATTGTCTTAATTTAACCCCATGTTGTAGATGGACTCAAGACCAAAAAGAGACAAAGGTGCTACAACCAATCTTTTGAATAGTTACTTTGGAATTCTACATCTCACACCTTTAAAAAAAAAAACACTCCTGAGAAAAAGGCAAGAAATAATATAATCAAGCGGAGAGATTTCTCCTGCTCCAAATATGTCAGGGTAGATTGGCCATCATTTATGCCTTGACAGCTCCATCATTGATGGTGTGAAGGAAGAAAGCCTGGCAGGCCAGGATAGGAGGATGTGTGTGGAATGATTTAGGCATCCTAGTGAGGCTTTCTCAAGTGCTGCCTGCTGCCCCACCATTGTAGGGCAGTGGGAATTTTATAACATTTTTTAACACAATTGGCAGTCGAAATGAGCACCTGGAATCTCATTTTATTCTGCCTCAGAATCCAGCCTTTGCATCATCAATCAAGCTGCCCTAATGTTTTCTTGAAGTGAAATAATTTAAAATTATGGAAATATAAATACTTCCCTCGGCTACTTAAAAATGCCTGCATGTAAAAAAGGGGTACTGTTACTCAGAGGTAAAACAAAGACAAGATAATAAGACTGAACCATGTTGTGAGTTGATCACAGAGGGAAAAAAAAGCTTTTTCCCCTCTAGATTTCTGTACATTCAAAAGGGAGAGTATATTTTATATATCTCTAAAAGTAAAGTATAATGATATTCATGTAATATTTATTCACTCATTCTTTCAACATATATATTGAGTATTTAGCAATATGAGCTCTTTGCCAGTCACTAGTAATCCAGCAGTGAACCAAAGGGCTGAGTGATCTACTTTTGTAGGAGTTACATTCTATTGGAATTGGGGGAGGCAAAAATAACTGAATAAATGAACAATATCAGTACAGATTGTAATAAATATTGCGAAGAAAATAAAGTACTGTTAAAGGTATAATAGAGAGCAATGAGGGGATGGTGGTTTTCTATAACTTGCAAGATCAAGGAAGACCAAAGCGGTGCTCCCACGGTGTCTAGAAAATTCTGGAAATAGAAAAATATTGTCCATGATTAAATCTTCCTTTTGGGAATGATACCAACAACTCTGGAAAATTTCATGGGGAAAACTTTGTTCTCCTCTTTCTGCTGTGCCTCTCTTGCTTTGCACGTTGTGAAGACCTGTGCAGATCGAGCGTCCTGGATGGCTCAGATTCCTCTGCTTTATTTTAGTCCCTGTCTGTTCTGTCTACTGCAAGGATGCTGTAGTCTATTCATTTCCTGCCCCTTTCTCTTGAGGAAGGATCCTGTCCTTCCTACTTTGCATTCTTGGGGTGTGGTCATGGCTGAGCTCTTTCCTCTTTGTCCTCTGGATTAGTTTGTTTATAAGCTATTCTCTACTGTCACTTGGCTTGTCCCTGCCCCTGGGATGTATGTTCCATATGCTCTTCCGAGGGGCAGTCTTCACCCAGTAATACCAGTTGTATCCAAGGCAAATACGTGTGTGTGTGTGTGTGTGTGTGTATTATGTGTGTGTGTGTGTGTGTGTGTGAACTCAGGCCCACATGTCTTTTCGCCCGTTTCATTTCTCTTTGGGTTTAAACATTTACAGATAGTCCAGGAGTCTTAACTGGTATGAATTGATAGGGAATTGTTCCCTCACAAGGAATAATCAGCAATTTTCCTGAACAAGGCCATTTATTTCCTCTAGTGCCAACACCTCAAACCCAGCATTCGATTCCTTGGTCTGGTCTCCAAGTCTATGTGAAATAAATTGCCAGTTTAGAAATCTCCAGCAACAAAGTTGGAAAGGATAGATTAAATTGTAATGATGCTAAATTTAATGAGGTATTAGAAAGAGATATCCCTAGCATATAAATAGAGTGTTAGGTAAATGGAAAAAGTAAACTAGGCAATTGTGTAATTGCAATTAGTGGATATATTTAAGCACAGTCTTGGTAATTCTCTGTTAAGAATAAGAGTCAAGTGATGAACAAATTCTTTAAATTAAAAGTTTTCCTAGTCTATAAACCAGGGTTAATAGTATTTTCAATTTACTGATCTCAAAAAATGATGTCTTAGTATAAATTACGTAATGAAAAACGAAAAACCTATGTGTTATTATGACATTAAAGTCAGCTTTCTTTTTTTAAACAACTCAAGATACAAAAGAGCAGATGTGGCTGTCACAAAAGGTGCAACTCAGAGTAGAATGTAGCAAATTAAGGGAAAAAATGGGATAGGACATCCTTGCTATTATATTCAAGTAAAGACCAAGAAAGGTAGTCAGAATATCAGAAGCAATGGGGTGGCCAAACAATTTTTGTTTGTTTGTTTGTTTCCTTGAGGTGAATATTAGGAAAGTAACTCTATATTCATTGAGGAAAACTGTCCTGAGTCCCGCCCCTTTGGGACCACTAAGTGGTATTATAATAATTATAATATTTAGTATGGACTGAAGAACTAATGGGCATCGTGCTTGGAATGGGAATACTTAGAAAGCCTCTAAGACATGAATCCTGATTTTAAGGAGTCCGTGTTCTGTTAGGGATACAGAAGTATAATGAATTTTAAACTAAAATGAGCCATGCAGCACAGAGGTGAGATCAAAACTAGGAGATCAAAAGAATAAAGGACATATTAATTGATTTAACTAATTCGATCAATGGAAATTGCGAAGATGTTTGTCAAAGGACACGTGTATATATGCAAAAGATTTAAAAGAGAGGCACTTTCTTACGCTGAGGAATGGCTTATAGCCTAGTGTGTTTGGAAGAAAGTATGTTGGTGGTGAACATAGGTGGAAATGGTGGGAGATAGAGCTTATGAACAGAAGATTGCATCTGGAATGCCTTATAAATGCCTTCGTAGTTTGCATTATGAACAATTGAGGAAAGTTGGAGACAGCATAAAATTATAAGTTGGGAATTAACATGATTAATTTATGTCAATATCGATAATTGGACTGATGTGCTAAGGAAATTTCAATCCAGATCCAATATTCATGTCTTTCAATCCATTCCAATAGAACTATTTCCTTCAAATGTAATAAATAGATATGCAATCAGAAACTCCATAAAATATGAATGGATAGCTGAGTTTTGCTATTAATTTCTCCTCCATCCTTGAGAAAGAATTTATTGTCATTAAAATATAGTTTACTCTTCTTTAAAGTAAGGTCACATAAAATGTATTATATGGTGAATACAGCACTAACTATAATGTCCAAAACAATATTATCTATTTTTCTCCAATTTTCTAGTGATGTTATTATATTGACAAGTTTCTTTTAAGCCTTGCTGTTCAAAACATGTTTAATTAAATTTTTATATTTATCTAATATATTTACCTAATTTTAAGTTATTTTAGAAATAGCTAACCAAGTGTTTGTTAGAATTTTAATATTTACTGTTAAAAAAATGTCTAAATCATTTCAATACACTATTCTTCCTTGGTAAATATAATTAACATGATATCACTGCTGATAACATGAAGTTTTACAGCAAATAAGAGTTAAAACATAACTAACAATTCTCCTTTTTATATATTAACAAACATCTGAATGCAGGTGGCATTTAAAAAAAAAAGATGTTCACCTCAAGAAATTTGAAAAAGCTTTAAACTTTTTTTCTAACTTAATATACGAGAACAACATGTTTGGTTGCTTTACTTCTTAATAGAAAGTCCAAAATG
The DNA here is from genome assembly GCF_902729225.1 of Pteropus medius. Lineage (NCBI taxonomy): Eukaryota > Metazoa > Chordata > Mammalia > Chiroptera > Pteropodidae > Pteropus > Pteropus medius. Next base: position 5,552,923 of record NW_024354875.1, read on the forward strand.
TTAGTTAATAAGGCATTAAACTAATAATGCTGAGCATGACACGATCTTACAGTAAATTCTAGAGGCAGTTTTGCTCAATGAATAAATGGAAATTCGGTTAAACCACTTGTAAAGCAAATTGATTAAATGTATGACCATTATCCATTTTACTGACAGCTGTTCACTATTCCCCTGAGGCTTACAGCCTGCTGTTGTCAATATTTATTGAGCATTCACAAAGATTTAGGCACTGAACATACCTAGTGCATTAAGCCTCCCTGCCTCATAGAGGTTTACTTTCTGGTGGGACGTCATCTGGCCTTTGCATATATTAAACGTGTCACAGCAAGATATAAAGGCAGTTCCACTTATGTATTCATTCAACTTATATTTGTCGATGTAACTTGTGTGCTCAGCACTATGCTAGATGTTTAAGACATCTATATATACACACACACACATATATAATATGAATGTGAATGTGTGTGTGTGTGTGTATACACACATATTGCAAAGGACAGGTAAAATGAATGTGTTCTTTGCCTCTGTAGAATGTATAGCTTATCATATTCTATCAGGCAAGAGAAGCATTCTATAGGCAATTACAATTGTCGTAACTGCTTAGCAAATAAAAATAAAAGTGCTGTGGAATTCCATAGTTTGGGTACTAGTTAATTTGGGGAGTAAAAATTTTCATTACTTGTAGGTTTGTCTTAATTGTGTGTGTGTGTGTGTGTGTGTGTGTGTATTAGTGTTGACATAGGTGCATTTATTTTCCCTTGCACCAAAGTTAATCAGTTTTACAGTTAAATCTATCAGTGTGAAACCTCAAGTAATTTGGAAATATTCCATTTACAATAGGGCCATGAGATGGGACCGATTTAGGTAAGAGGCTTGCATATTGCTGCCTTCCGGAAATACCTTATGATTACAAATTATAAATTTCAACCTTTAATGTGCAGTGAAGATTACAATAATGAGATATAGGAAGCTAGTTCAATAACATTAGAGCTGATAAGAGTAAAATACATGGGAAACGAAAGAAAACATTACGTGGTAGCATCAGAATCTCAAGAAAATATTCTAAATTATTCTTAAAATTTGCACTGTTATTAGCATAATCATAGAAATAATGGTTGAGGTGGCATTTTTAATTAAAAATAGGATAAATAATTTATTTTAAAATGGCTTATTTCTAAAAGAAAAGGAGCCCAAAAATCTGAGATCCAAATGATTATCTTTTTATTGCATTTTTCAAGTGTTATCTATGTTAACTTTTCCACATCCAAATTTATATACACTATTTCAGCAATCAAACCAATTTAGAAATTAAATGTATAATGTTCCATTATTTTTATAGGAACGTAAGGAACAAAGTTCATGGGGCTTTTTTATCAGTCAGTGTTTTGATCACCTTTGTAATGCAGAGAGGATATGATATTAGAGGTGGAGTGAATTTTCTATCCATGCAAAAATAGTAATGAAAAATGAAGGTGACATTATTGCTTCTTATCTACTTACTAAGCTTCATTATTCATCTGTCTTATGTCATTTCCCAACCACATTATCGGTTCTTCTTTTCTTGGGTGTTTCGGATACTTAACAATGGTTTAATTATCGTCACCCAGAATAATATGGATAACAAAACGGTTACACTCTATAAAGGATATTTAATTTCCCAATGTTGGCCCCAAAAGTTTCACGTAAATGCCTCTATTCATTACGACCAGAAGTCTAGTCGCAGATCTAGGCTAATGGATGATAGTATTGTCCAGTGCGTTGGCACTTTCCATTGATTAATCTGGTAGATAAAACCTAGACTGAGATTCAGTCATGAGTAATATATAGGTTCCCTGAACCTTCCCCACTTCCTCATTACATACAACTCTCTTCTTGCCCTTTCCTATTGTGATCCATGACTAATTTATAGCAGCTGAAAGCTGACCTCAAAGAAAAATCTTCCCTTCTGCTACCCTTTGATCACTGTGGCAGCTACAAACTAAAACACTTTGCACATCTCTCAGTCTGGGCATCCAGGGACAGACTGTCAGTCAGGCAGTAACCTTTATCGAGCCCCAGTGTGCGTGCAGAGCACTGTGCTGGCAGCTCTGGGATATTACAAAGGTACTGAAGTTCCTGCAGAAGCCCTAACCATCAGGGCTCTTAGAGTAAAAGATAGTTATCAATTCCAGGATGAATCTATGACACTGTAAAGAAAATCTATTCCTGCTAAAAACTGTCCAGTGAACTTTCCTCTTCAACCTCTGAGCTTGTGCTGAGATGCTAATGGGATCTCCTATGACATGACGTTATAATGCAGCTGCTCAAGTTAGTCCTGCCCAGAGGAGTCAACTAATTCTAGGGAAAGCATAATGAAAATAATTCTTCTTGAAACAAAAATATATCAGTATATATTCGAGAGAGATAATATAGTATTCTTCTGATATTGGCAACTGTATTTCACTTAGCAACATATTTGAGACTTTTTTTTTGTCATTTAGCAATTAACTCTGTTGCATAGTTTGCAGAGCTTTATAGGAAAAAACACTTGTTATGTATGCATGGCATTCTCACATGGGAAGAGTTAGTCATGGACTGGCGAGTATAATGACTAGGAAGCTTGGGATTTCCTTTGGGGGTGATGAAAATGTTCTAATATTAATTGTGGTGATACAACTCTATGACTTTACTAAAAGCCATTGAATTGTACTCTTTAAATAGGTATATTATTTTACATATGAATTATATCTCAAAAAAGCTGATAAAAATAATATCCTAACTATATCTATGGGCTTCTTATCGAATAATAACTATGACCAGCATTCTAACTCCTTTCTTGATTGATTATATTTGACTATTTACAAAATTCAGTTTGTATATATAAAAAAAAATAGTTTACTTATTTCCCCTAGCCAATATAAAAGAAAAAAATATGATTTTGAAAGCTGAGCTTTTAAGAGTCTGAATCAAATACTACCTAACACACATGCTTTAATGAGATACAACCTTTTTAATTACCCAGCTGCATTCGATGATCTAAAATACAGACAAAACATAAAGTTGTCCCCATCATTCTTCACCTTGAAGGAGTAACTCTATGCTTTTGCTGTAGTTTGCGTGTGGGGGCTGGTGAGGTCATTCTTTTCTCCTTCATCTTTCCCCAAAATAATTGTTAAACGGACTATACTGTTCCTCAAGCATTAGGTTTGGAGAGAGCCACTGAGTTTTCAAAGAGTCACTAGTCCATTATGAGCACATAAAAGACACTTTGAAAGGTATTATATTATTCCTAAGTAAGTCATAGAAAATGTATGTGTTTTATGATTTGCTTGCTTTCATCCTTTCTCAAATGGTGAAATATTAGGTTGTGAAAGTAATATAAGTAAAGCTTAACAAAACAAGGACAAACCAAGATAACCTTGAAATATATAATAATTATAGAGAAGGAATAAAGGCCTAGCGAATGGAGAAATAAAGGATCCTGGGTACATATGCCTACTTGGCTACCACAACTCCAAGATAAAATTTCGTGAAAGCTAAATCATGATCTTCATTTCCCCAAACCAGCTCCCCATCCTATATTTTCTTCTGAAGTTGATTTGGTTGTAATGTAAACCCCAGCATATAAGGAAAATGTGGGAGTGTTTCTTTAAGTTCATTTTAAAGTTCTAGCAAAACAAAAATAATAAAAATAAATAAAAAAATAAAATTCTAGTTATTCCTAGCTTGAAATAAATTCTGAAGTTAAGGTCAACTTTAAGACCAATTTGAGGCTCTAAAATTAATTAACACAAGCAGGGATTTGCTTTATTTAGTTTTTCTTTTTAATTGAGCTACAGTTGCCACAAGATATTATATTTGTTTCAGGTATACAACATGATTTGATATCTGTATATATTGTAAAATGATCACTACAATAAGTCTAATTAACATCTGTCAGCATATAGTTATATATTTTTTTATTTTGATAAGAACTTTTAAGATCTACTCTCAGCAGCTTTCAAATATATAAAACAGTATTATTAACTATAGCCATCAGGGGTTGTTAAGAATTTAAAAAACTTCACTCATCATTTATGTCCTGGCAATTGATAATATATTGACTCATTAATGGTAACTACTGGAGTCATCAAATCTCTCATTTCTTTCTAGCCCATCTTTCTCCTCCCACCTTCCAAACATGGATATTCTTCAAAACTGATTTAGCCTCTGCTCATCTCCAAATTTCCTTCATTGAAATGGATCTACATCATGTCCGCAACTCAATTTTCCACACATGCCCATGCTGCAAAGGATCTCCCATCCTAACTACTATTTTTGTCAGAGGCTATTACCATTTTCTCAATTTCCTGAGCTATAGCTGCTAGTGTCATTTTGAATCAGCATTGTCCTTCATTTCTAATATTCATCCAGTGAAGGCTTGTTGATGTTTTTTTTTTTATTTAAATAGTTGCATATTCACATAATCCTTTATATTTACATTGTTCTTTTCAAAGTACGACATCATAATAGACTTTTCCCTGGGTGACTGTAAGAGTCTCCTGGTTGACCTCCCCCATCCTTCCCAATTTCAGAGTTCACCTTTTCAAATTAATGTCAAGCATAGCTCTCAGATAATCTCCTTTAATCACGGTTTGTGCATGCTAGTCTAGAGTTCAAAAGCCTTGCTGGCTTACCCTGTTTATGACAATTTGTCTGATATCTCTCTATATTTGTAAATCGAAAATGTTATTTAAAAACCTGTTTCTCCATATATTCTATTCTGATTAATTAAAACTTCTACAAGTTTTAATTTTTCCTGAATTACTACAGAGCACAGAATTTATATAACCTAAATTATCAATTGATTGCATAAGGCTTTGCTTCGTCAATATTTTTCCTTGAGTGTCAGTGGAGGTTCTTGGTTATAGGGATTAAGCCCTTGTGGTTTAATGATAGTAATAATGATTTAATGATGATGACACTGATTTTCCAAGTACTCATAGTAATATGGTACCACTATGTTGGAACGTAAGCCAATCAGTCCTGGAAGGAAAGAAACAGTGAGCCAAGCCTGGATGGGTGGATTTAGGGGAAAGTGTCTTCCAAAGAGATGACAAGAGCCACATCTGTAAAGATAAGGTATACAACCAATGCAAGGTTGGGCGAAGGGGCGAGAAGCAGAAAAAGGGCATCTAGGAAGTATATTCTATCTAAATCAAAGGACAAAGAAGTTCTTTCAGTCAATTGGACAGATTCTAAAAGCAGAATGAAGGTTTGTGTAAAAGAAATGGAAGCAATTACATATGGAAAATGAAGGCTTATACCAGGTGGACTAAACCCTTTCTACACGATGGACAGTTTATATGGGAAAGCTGCTGGAAGATGCATTTTCTCTCTATATTACTAGGTTCTTTTCTCCTCTTTCCTCCTGGTCAGAGCATGAAGTGAGGAATTCTGATTGTGGGTATTAACCCATTGCCCCATGTTTTTCATTTAAGAGAGCTAACCCAAAATAAATTCATAAATGTCAGAAATATGATATCTTTTTCTTTCGTCTCCTTCCTGGATCAGTATAGGACAGTATCCTGGGCAAGTGTCTAATCTGAAGACTCTTATCTATGGACCAAGTCTTGACCAGAGTGGGAGTTTAAGTGGAAGAGGACACAGTGAGGTAGCCATTCATTTCACTCTTGAATTAAATGACTTTCTTCAGCATCAGCGATGAAAGCAGAACATATTGCATAGATGAACGGAATCTGTAATCTATTCGGAGATAGTTTTTTCTGTCCTTGGCCAAAGATAGGATAAAATATTTCAAGTCAGTTTAATATCTCAAATCAGAGAGGCCTGACGATGCTTGCACGCCTTAGTGGATATGGTCTTAGAAACTGGAGCACTAGACATGTCCCTGAGATAAGTCTGGTAGAGACCAGATCTGTCTGAAGTAGAAGAAATGGACAAAGTAATGGGAGGATGAAGTCACATGATATTGGAACACAGAGTAGCTGAGATGATAGACAAAGAGTTCAACAGTTTTCTTGGCAATACTCAATTCACTTGTCAATTCTTTATCAGTAGGGACCTTAAACCGGTTCATCATTATATCTCACTGCTTTGAACAGTGTCAGGCAGAACATAAGATTTTGTGGTGCATTTTATTTTTTTCCAAGTCATTAAGCTTTGGAAGACATTTGCTAAACAATTTAGTGTTTCTATATTTTTATAATTTTCTTCCCTGTTCATCTTACAGTGGTCTTGCCCATGCCCCAATTCTCTATCTATAGAGAATATATATATACTTTTTTTCAGTGACTTTCATTTATAAAATCTTTCCAAAATTTTTAACTTTGCTTTCATGAAATAAAAACTCTTTATCACATTTATTTATAAATACTTTGTATAACATTTTATTAAATGTGAAAATTGCTATAACAATAACACTTAGCACAAAGGGGTTAGATAGAAAACACAATTAACCCTTAGCAAGTGAATGTTTAATGGTAGAAACTGAATAACCATATAGGAATCAGTTTTCAGGGAGCAGTCCATGTGCCTTTTGCAAGTTTAATAGAATAGGTAACATAGATGAGTTAAATGCATCAGTTAAGTGAAAAATAGTTGAAAGAACTAGTTTATGTGTGTTTCTGGTCATTTGTCTTATGTAAATGAAATTATCCAATATATATTTATAAACAATTTGCTTTTCTCATTTAATGACATAGAATTGCTATCTTTCCAGAACAATAGCTTAGATCTAACACATTCTTCTCAATAGCTGAATGATATTTCATAAAATCAATGTGTTTAAATCGAATCAATCTTTCTTTATTGATAAACTCTCAGATTATTTCCAGGTTCGGCCATTTCAAATAACGTTTTAATGAAGATCTTTAGACGTACATCTATCCTTAGATACTGCTGCATTATTCTTGTAAGACAAATTCCTTAAAGTTTGTTTCTTTTGCTTTTCAATTTCTACTTTTAATATCATTAAATATTTCAAGTATAATTATACAGTATTTTATAACAAGGCCAGGGGCTGAAAATCAATCATTGTAATTCATATTTATGCTTGGCAAGATTTTGACCATTTTAAAAATTTCAAACAATATGCAGAGCGACTGTTGATAATTTTGAATCCACTAGGATTCAGAAAGCTATCATTCATCTATTGACTTGAACAGTTTTGTAAGTAAATTTCTCTGGCCCCTCTACTTCTTGCTTATGGAGAGTGCTTGAAATAGAACAACTCTTATTTATTCCTGTAATTTTTAATGCAAAACTTGTCGAGGAATACAAAGATAGAACAAGCAAAAGTTTGTATTGAGATGGTATGGGAAAATACAAAGCATTGAAACACACAAAATACTACATCTAAATTTATGGTTTCCATTTCTTTAAAATCAGAACAATGTTATAACATAAAAGGTATGTCTGTTTTTAGTTTGCCATGATCGCATGAATTATTTTGAGCTTCATAGTTATTATAGGCCAGTGGACTATAACATAACCAGTATGTAATGTATTCTTCTTAAACAGTGACTGTCATTAACTAGTTATTTTAGCAGGTTCAGGGCTCACAAATATCCCGGAAAAGTATCAGGGCCACCAAGTTACATGACTCTTCCTTTTAATGACTCTAATCACATACTACATCTTCTCAATCAGCTGCTGTATATGAACATCCAATGACATCTGATTGCTGATTCTTCAAGATGCACTTCTATGTAGTTCTGCATAGAGGAGACCTGATGCATTAATATAATAGTTGTTCTCTTGATTATCAACATCTATCTGTGGAAGTTTTATAATAACCAGAAACGTGAGAGTTGGCTTCTGTTCTAATTTTCTTTTTACTTATTTTAGACATCCTGGTATATATAAGCCAGAGATGCTGAAGACAATGGAAGCCTGTGATTATTAAAATATATTTTGCATTCTCTCACTTATTGCAAAAAGAAGTTTTTCTTTTCTGTCTGACTCTTCCAGACTAGAGTAGACAGAGATTTTAAAGGAAATTGTAGAATTCTGTTTAATGAAGTGAATCTGTACATTAGACATTCAGAGAAAGTATGCATATCTCAATTTTAGTTTGCCTCGTACCTTCACAAACATGTTCTAGGCAAGAACAATGATGAAGACTGTTTTAAGGTTTTCGTTAATGGTTGGGAGACACCAATCAGCTACTTCAGGTCAATCTTGTATACGTATAATGTGGCAGCGTAGAGTTAAAAATAAGCATGTAAATAATAGAGTGTCCTTTTATGCTATATTATCCTAAAATCTTGATCATGAAAGTCAACATAAACCTTTGCTCCCTCAATTCCTGGATTAACAAATGAAATCATATCACCATTTATTAAACTACTTATTAAGAGAGACTGTGCAATAATTTTTATGACTCAATGCTTCCTGTCATCTTTAAGTTATTTTTCGCTCAGGATTTCTGCCCAAACCACTGGATGCCTAATCCTTGGTAGATAGCATAGAAAAGCAGAATAGAAAAATAGGCTGGCTTGTAGGAAGAGCTTCTCTGTGTCTTTAAAGACAGTGATCTGCTGGTAGTGCTTCATAACCAGATATCAAGAGTGAAGCCAGTCTGATTTATAGCATTTGTTAGGAATTTCCATGATGTGAATACTCCAATTATGGGTAATTTTTAGCCACCAATGCGATGTCATGAAATGCAGATTTAGGAAGAGATGCTAATAATCAGCTGTCTTGAAACAATACAGATGCCTTTCAATGAACCAATTTTAAAATGTTTTACCCTTCATCATTTTATTATATCTAACCAAATGGAATTGAAAGGGAGATGGAAGGTGGGACTGTAAAGGTTAAGAGAGAAGTCATATTCATGATTCACAGTTGTAAGAGAAAGTGGCTGAGGAGAATCAAAAAGGAAGTTAAATTTCAGATACAATTTCTCTAAGTCTGTATTTCCAAGTCAAAGTCACTCTATTTCTAGTATGTTTGAGAAAATACATTAATTTATTATTCCTGGGAGGCCTAGGGCTCACTGGTAGAATAAACCATAACTCATAATAGATATCCAATAATTTTCATTCATTTTTTTTTTGATCCATAACCAAGACCAAAATAAGCTAACCATATGTGCAGCAATGCTAACTAGCTATTTTGGATAAATCTGAAACTATTCGACATAATGTGTTGTTCCCATATAACTGAGATAAGACATTTATGTTTGAGGCAGTATAATTTTATAATCATGTATATGAACATTTATTTTATCCCTTGATCTCCCAAGAGACTCCGTGAGAACTCACTCAACTATTCTTCGCCTCAGTGTTTACTTCTCATTGGTGGATATTATTTTACTCTCCTCTTGGAAGGTTATGACTAAGTCATGTAAAGGATAAGAATGCTTTGAGTTGTAAGTAGACACCAGTATCACCCCCATACTATAAAACAACACTGTCAAATAGAACTTTCTACACTGATGGAAAAGTTCTATATCTGCACTGTCCAATTGAAAATGCAGGTTCTCAGTTGAACTAGCCAGCTTTCAAGTGCTCAATTGCCACTTAATTTAATTAAATTAAATCTAAATTTAAATAGCCATATGGGGCTAGTGGTTCCATATTGAAAGTGCAGCTCTAGAAGTCAAACCACCAATACTTATTTCTTCTTCATCAGCAGAATTAACAGTTAGCCAACAATTCTGTCCCATGTAGTGATAAACATGATTTTGGAAAAAAAAACTGTTCATGAATTTTAAAAACTACTTTTCATTAATGGTGGCAAAAATAGAAAGAAATTATATATGCTCTCACAATAAACTGATCGGCTCATAATTTCTAATCCTTCTTCCATCTCATTTAAAACATTTTTAGTCATTTACTCCCCTAAACCAAAATTTAAAACGAAGTTTTCCTGGAAAATATTTCTAGAAAAATCTATTCTAGCAACTTCAGTTAAGTTTTAAGAAGAGAAAACATTATATTATCAAACAAAATTGTTTGAAAGCCACAAAGTGTGTTCTAATGGCCTGTGTGATTTTATAGTGTTTATTAAAATCCAATATTTCTAAATATATGTTCACTGTACCTTTTAATATAAGAAGCATCAGTTTTTAGGATATAGCTTTTCAAAAAATCTCATTTTCTTTCATGATAGAAATTTCAAACATAAATGAATGCTTAATGGAAGAGAGAATAAATAGTAGAAAAGAGTACAGTTACGGTGGTAAATAAATAAGTATTTGAAAAAAAATTTACCTTTTCAAGATTCATAAAAATACCCAACATATCTGCTTAGTTTTCTATTATTAATTTAAAAATATATACGTTGCTAGCAATATAAACATGTTAAGAGTTACTTAACACTTAGAAATGTATCTAAACATCATCTTATAAAGCTAAGTGGGTATTTAGTTGAGAACCAATTTACCATAATATTCTAAAATTTAGTTTCGTTAAAAAATGTCTGTAAGCCCGTGGCTATCCTAAAGTTGGCAAAATAACTTCTCCAACTGTTTCCTAAAATACTTTTGGAACTGATTTAAAACAAAACAAAATAAAACAAAAGAGCAGTAAAATATCTATAATTCAAAAAGATTAACTGAAGTTACAAATATATGTATATATATTTTTATTAGTTGATCTCCTATGCATCATTGATCTCTTGGTAAAACCGTTTGAACTATCCAAATCATATACCCAGGAAATAATATGCATTTTGCTTACCTATTCAAGAAGAGCTTTGAAAAAAGCCCCCCTAGTTGCTTCAATTAAAATGTCAAAAGCAGGCACAAAACAGTTTGGCTGGTACACTCCGTGATAAGGAAACACAGGCTTAGTTTAATTCATTCTTCTAAAGTGCCAATTGACAAGCTTATGTTGAATTCAGTCCAGACTCAAAAGTATAATTGATGTCAGCCCAAATTCTCAGCTAAAGACAAACACTGAATCTGTTGCTCTTGGCTTTGTTTGGGTTTCAGGTGCAGGGCCCCTGCCAGATGGTTTCCTTGGGGCAGAGTTTTTGTTATGGCGTGTGCGTATGTATGTGTGTGTGCTTTTTAATATTGCAAACATCCTTCAGCTGCAAAGCAAACAAAGAAAAGGCAATCCACTCATTGCTAGAACCACTAGAGACCACCAACTGCTGAGTACTGTCAAAGTTATATATAGCAATTAGACAAATAGAAGTTCCTGCCCAAGGTCGTGCTTTCCCAGTGAACTCTTATTTGCCCTTGACACCTTGTTTTTGTTGTTGTTGTTGTTCTTTTTTTTTTCCAACAAATGGCTGTGCATTTATAATTAATGAATTCACACTGTATTATTAATAATATTTAAGATATTTTATAGCAGACCAGCATACTTTTTCCAAGTCGTACAGCCAAAGTGTTTATTCGATCATCATTCCGCCATGGGATAAATACAAACTCCTTACCATGGCATAAGAGCCTTTGTATGACTTTTTTTCCATTCCAACCATCCTCCTTTGCATCTCACCCCATCCTCTACCTCACCTACTGTGTTTTCTACCAATCTGGACCTTTTCCATCTTTCCCTCAACACACCATTTCTTTTCTTGCCCACATAAGTTTGTATATGACATTCTTTCAGCACAGGAAAGGATATCAGAATTAGCATTTATTAAGCACACTCATTTTTCCAAATATGTAATCTGCAGCAGAGCATTGCAAAGATGTAAGAATTATCATTTCTATTTTGTATGCAAAGAAACAGAAGAGAAGGAAATTGTCCAGGCACATGGCCATGACCAATGGTGTTGCCTGGCTTAAAATCTTTGTCATTTTCCCCATGTGGAATGCTCTATAGCTGATTCTTTGCTTGAAAAATCTTCACATAACTTTTAAATGTCACTTTAAGTTTAGCTCTTCTCCAAAGAGAATGGACAAATCTTCTATAGTATCAAAATACCTGTCATGGTGACCCCAGAATTTCTGTATAGGGAGTCAGGGAAGCAATTCATTTGAAAGGAAAGGACAGTTGGGGACCGCAAGATTTATCTGCAAGCTTTGTCTGACATCAGGCTAAAAAAAAAGCGAGTTTCTTAACGTTTTGTACATTTTTCTATTCTATGTCTTTGCCAGGGGCCTGGCTTTACATAAGCTCAATAAATGTGGGATGGATGAGCAGGACTGAATAAAATGGTTATTTCCTGCCCTTTGGAATATTTCCATTGAACTTCATCAGAAACCAGTTTGAAAGTTTGGTGTTTCCAATTATCAAGAACTTAGGCACTAACTATCTGTTAATGCCATGCATGGCTATTTTAGTAATTAGGTTTTAATACACTTAAACAAATATGTCACTTTAATACCCAAAGTCAATGATCCATTCATCCAAGTAAGTGCCATAAATTGCTTCTGAAAAAATAGCTTCACAGTTAATTCACTTCAATCCTGGTAATGGCTATATTTCTATTATTACAATTCATTTGAAATTAAGCATTTTTTTCAAAATTTAAGCTTGGAATTTGGATAGTTTGGATGAAAATAGTAATTACAAATTGTGAAACTTCTAAGAAAACATGGCCTATATTTTTATCACTCCAAAGTGAGAACTCATCAAGGACAGGGCCATAACACTAGAGGGAAAACTAAAAGCCAAATCTCTGACATGTTGTGTCAGATTTTGAGGGAGAGAGTTGACAAAGACCACATAGAGCTCATTCCTTTTTCAAATACTCAGTGAAATAAGGTAGGAAGCAATCATAATATTTTAATTCTCTCACTGATGTTACGGTGACCACAGCGACTGTTATTTGAGTCTCTCTCAGGCAAAACACTAGATGCTTGGCATGAATTATCCCATCTAATTCTCACGAATATACTCTAAGGTAGATAGTGCTCTGCCTTCTCTACAAATGAGGACACCGAGGCTCAATGAGGTTACATCATTGCCCAAACTAAGCAAAGAAATAAGACATGAAGCCACGATTTGACGTGCATCTTTCCTAACTTCTCTAATATCATCTTGTTCTTATAACTGGAAATTCTGCTTAGTTATTTCAGACAAATATAATTCTTTAAGTTAACAGCATAATTTAGAATCATAGGCATTTACAGAACTTGATTTAATCTTGTAATGCCTCAATTTACTTCATAAAATCTTGAGGATTAAATGATAGAATCAATTTAAAGTACTCAGTCTGGTTCAAGGATCATAATAAGTACTCAATAAAACTTTGATGATGGTGATGATGATGGTGATGATGATGATGATGATGATAATGATGACTTACCCTATTCCTTTTTCAACTACTCGATAAGAAACTGGGTTAGAGAAATCAAATGTCAACGAGCCTCAGAAAAATGATGGCAGAGCCTGCTTCTCATTTATCTATAGAACTCTGCTTATCAAGAGATTGTTTGATGATCTATTATGAAAATATCACTATGTATGGTGGTAAAAGGCAAACAAAAAGAAGTGATCTTCTCTGGGTTCAGGGTGATGTTGTCTTGCTGTTCAAGGTGCACTCTACACACCAGTGGCATCACCATTACCTGGAAGCTAGTTAGAAATGCAGACTGTCAGGCCCTCCCCCAGACTCACAGAATTAGCATCTGCATTTTCAAAAGATCCCCAGTGATTCGAAATCCCACTAAAATTATGGCAGCACTGCTATAACACATCTCAACATAGGAGCAAAATACAGATTAAGAAGATGGCCTTTGTAGTGAGAGGGAATTGGTTCCAACTCTGTCTCTATCATTTGCTAGCTATGAAACCTGGGGCAAATTCTCAGAAGGTTTAATTGCTATAATATATTTAAAGCACCTAGCTCAGTATGGTAATTCCAACTATTAGAATAATTAAGACAGACCAAACTAGACTCAGATAATAATATTAAAGGCATACTTTAAATGATAAATAATGAGAATATTTGAGCATGGGTCCAAAACTTACATCTTCTTAATGAGAGTAAAACAGAATTACAGAGAGAAACTTTTAAGAGTAATTATAAAACATCTTCATTACAAAAATTATATGTATACTTATTCATATGTATGTATATGCATATTTCTCAACTGTATAGAAAATATTTATTATCATTTCCAAATACAGTTTATATAATTTCAGGAAAAACAAACCTGATTCAAGAACCTGATTAGATTCTACCCACTAGCCATGGCTAGATTTTTAATTGACCTTTATATTATGTCATAAATCAAACTGAATAGAAATGTGCATTTTTCATTTGTTGAGTAGAGAATTAACTCACTGTTAATGTTTATTTTATTTTATTAGTTTTTAGTGTATTTTAAAACTGGAATGTTGATGAGATCATCTTTTTTCTGATATTTTGAAAACAGCTTGGCCAAGTAAAAATGAAATTAAGCTAGATGGATTAGATGGACTAGATGCCCGTATCATAGCAGAAGATAATGATACCCAGAAAAGATGTCGGGGGCCTGTTAGTTTTAAGAGTGTTTAACATCTCTTCAGCAAAAATGAAGTTATTTCACTAGCAGAACTTTGAAAATGCCTTTAAATTTCTAGAATTTTATTATTTTTCATATTTTTAAAATAATATCATGGCCAGTCATAAAACAGTATTTTGAAGGAAGGTTTCAAATTTTGCAGCATATTCTACCACTCCTAATATCACATGACTAATCTGAGTCTGGTCCAAATGTGAGCTCTTACGAAGAAAGCTCTGATGTAGCTACATTATAAATGAAGAGGGGTCTTCCTCTACCAGCCATGCCTGGTGGCACTAGTAAACACTTTCTTGATCAAAGGATCAAAAAAATGTGCTCTTTAAATTTGTTTTGGCTGGTGTTATATATGAAACATCTGTGGTCCTAAACCCATGTGATCATCAAATGGCCTTAGCATAGATTGGATAATGGGATAAGAGTATTATAATTTTTCTATGGTACATTCGTCTCCCTATATATAACTATATCTTCTTCATCCAATTGCTTTTCTGAAAATAATAAGCAAATTATAAGTTGGTGGCTTTACTTGTCAGATTTCAGTCTGTATTTTCGTGACCTAATGTTGGTCTTCAAATATTCTACATACAATTGGGCCACTAAGGTTAATGCCTAGTTTGAGATACCTAATCCTAGGTTTTATGATGAAGGAAATCTAAAGCCATATAAACAGATTGATTTTGGTGGTTTAAAACTAATTTGACCTCTTCTTTATGTTACAAAAAAGCCTGGATTGTGACAAAGATCTGCTGACCTATTTCTCAACAAATTGTTCATCAATAAAGCTTAGGACTTAATTTTTAGTCATTACAGTAACCTCTTCTTCCATTTATTATCAGTTCATACCAAGGACCTTTAGGGAATTGCTTGTCAGAGCTGATTTTTTGTCACTCTAGAGATCCTTGAAATATTATATTTGATAACCATCCTATGACCTGATTAAATTGCTTGAGATAAGAAAAAGCCTTTTTTCTTGCAACTCAGTCAGATAGATAAGTTCACTACAGCAGTTGAGAGCAAGTCAGAATGACTTCCATTATTGTTCCATAACCAAGGACTGGATAAATCTCTTCTTTCTGATTTTTGAGGTTAATATGCGTCAGATTTCTCTCTCATAATAATGATGTCATATAATTATCTGGAAACAATTCTTTCACTCTTTTATAATATTATGTTCTTCTTTCTGTAAAGGCTTTTAATTTAAGGTATTCTTAAACACATTTAAAAAGGTCACTGACCTTAAAATTGCTACTATAATATGGAATTTAATTATGTTAAATCAAAACATTTTCATTAATGTCCACAACTTTTATTAATTTAAATATATATTATGAAAAGTTTATTTTCTATTTCAATGTCTACAACAAGTTATAGAAGGTGCTTTAAAACACCCCTTGTATTTCACATCCTGGTCTCATCTGCAATTGCCTTACACCTGAAGTTTTGTAAGAGTCTAACCTGTTCTACCTACTTCCTTTGCCTTTTCCATCCAATTCTTTAATTCATTAGATCCTATCATTAATACTATTTTCTAGTACCCATTTCATGCCCTCTTCTAGGTCCTATAACTAGAATGGACAAATGAAAGAGATATAGTTTGTAATCTCAATAATCTTACAGGCAAGTTGATAAAAGAGAATCAATCAACACACACACAAAAATATGTAAAATTTCCAAGATTGGTAAAAAGCAGGAGAAGCTATGCAGTTTAATGGAAAGGGAGGTTAGTAATGGAGGTGCATTAATGGAGGGATTTGACCTGGCCCTGCAGGTGAGGGGAAGCCCCACTGAGGAGTGCTGTTGGAGCAGAGAGCTACAGCAGTTAAATAGGCAAGGAACAGGGGAGCACCCCAGACAGAAGGCACAGACACACCATGGTCTTATAGAGGGAGGCAGCAGGAAAGGAGAGGATGGTGTGTCCTGATTACAGAGCCCATGGGGACAGGGCTCGGAAGAGACTGGAGGTGTGAGCAGAGAATTGTGCGTGCAGGGCCTTACGAGTCTCAAATGTTTCTTTGAACTTGTCTTCAGTTGAGCAGAGAATGAGAATTATTACCACTGAAAACGTATTTCTTGAGCCCCAAACCCACATACTCACCATGCTACTCTGTGGGAAAGTTTTGGGCCAACACAAAACTGTAGACTCGCATGCAAATCTCTAGTATGACCATAACTGCTTTATGACTCTTATTTTCTATTCTTCTCAAGAAACTAAAATGTTTAAAAGCTATCTAAAGAGTGTCTGACATAAATATGAGCTGATCATCTCTTCCCTTCTTTCTTCATCTGTCCCTTTTCTAGCATCGAATTTCTGCTTTCCTTACTAAGTACTTAGTTTCGCTTTACCAGCTTTGTTGACATTGCTCATCCTCACCTCTGCCTCTCCCTAAACCCCAGATAGAATAGGTTTCTTTCTCTTTCCGCTATTTTCTAAGTCTTACCCTTTCTTCAAGGCCCAACCCTAATAAAAATCCCAGCTTCTTTATAATACCATTCTAGGACCTTT